>NC_086069.1:5940220-6243250 GCF_948474715.1 Cydia amplana | reverse complement strand
AGATTATTTTTGATAAAATAAAATATGATGAAAACAGATTTACTTGATTACGCTCACCTGACTTTGCGGTCACTACTCGTAAATGCAAATTTCAACCTTATTGTTATGGGGTTACAATACCCCTGGGGTTGCAGGCGTCCATAGTCGTTATTATTATAAATGCTTTGGTTGAAATGCTTTTTAACCCTCGAATTTTTCATAGGTACAGTCACCTGCAATAATATGTTACTCTTCGACGGCCGCAAAAATATGTGACACGCTCTTATGGCTCTACAAATAAGATCTAACATGATCTACCGCAAAACGGCCTTCGGTGTGTAACATATTATTGCAGCTGACTGTACTCGTACTCATTGTTGTATAGGTAGGTATTAATATCTTTTATCCGATCGATTTGCATTTATTTGAAATAAATCACAGTGTTTAGTAATTATATGTTTTATTGAATAAGAGATTATTTAGGTATGTAAGGAATACAGGGTGCCTTTTTGAAACACTCATTTTTAGGGTTCCGTAGCCAAATGGCAAAAAACGGAACCCTTATAGATTCGTCATGTCTGTCTGTCTGTCTGTCCGTCTGTCCGTCCGTATGTCACAGCCACTTTTTTCCGAAACTATAAGAACTATACTGTTGAAACTTGGTATTCTGTCATGGACCAAACTACTGTGAACCGCATTAAGATTTTCACACAAAAATAGAAAAAAAAAATTTTTTTTCCCCATACTTAGAACAGAAACTCAAAAAATTTTTTTACATCAAACCCATACGTGTGGGGTATCTATGGATAGGTCTTCAAAAATGATATCGAGGTTTCTAACATCATTTTTTTCTAAACTGAATAGTTTGCGCGAGAGACACTTCCAAAGTGGTAAAATGTGTGTCCCCCCCCCCCCCTGTAACTTCTAAAATAAGAGAATGATAAAACTAAAAAAAATATATGATGTACATTACCATGCAAACTTCCACCGAAAGTTGGTTTGAACAAGATCTAGTAAGTAGTTTTTTTTTAATACGTCATAAATCCCCTAAATACGGAACCCTTCATGGGCGAGTCCGACTCGCAGTTGGCCGCTTTTTCTGGATAATTTTGAATTTCAATTGTCAGGGGTGCCTACATTATTTTTTAATACATTTTACAACGACAACAAACAAAAGTTCAAATTCGCCGTATTTTTAACCGCCTTCAAAAAAAAGGAGGTTCTCAGTTTGACCCGTATGTATGTATGTATGTATGTATGTATGTATGTATGTATGTATGTATATTTGTTCGCGATTATCTCGCGTTTGGCTGAACCGATTTTGATGCGGTTTTCAGAAAAGTGTTTCTTACATTCCGGAGAAGGTTTTAGTATACATAGATCTGAGCTGATGCTGAACCCTGGCTGTACCTAGTGGAACTCAGGTTTGGTGCAACATAGGCTCACGCTGTTTTGGTCATCCGACACGTCTTGATGAGCACTTGGGAGAGCAGTACCCAGGATAGAGCTGATGCTGAACCCTGGATGTACCTAGTGGAAGTCAGGTTTGGTGCAACATAGGCCCACGCTATTTTGGTCATCCATCACATCATAGTCAGCACTTGGGAGAGCAGTACCCAAGATAGAGCTGATGCTGAACCCTGGCTGTACCTAGTGCAACTCAGGTTTGGTGCAACATAGGCCAACGCTATTTTGGCCATCCGTCACATCTTGATGAGCACTTGGGAGAGCAGTACCCAAGATAGAGCTGATGCTGAACCCTTGCTGTACCTAGTGGAACTCAGGTTTGGTGCAACATAGGCCCACGCTATTTTGGTCATCTGTCACATCTTGATGAGCACTTGGGAGAGCAGTACCCAAGATAGAGCTGATGCTGAACCCTTGCTGTACTTAGTGGAACTCGGGTTTGGGGCAACATAGGCCCACGCTATTTTGGTCATCCGTCACATCTTGATGAGCACTTGGGAGAGCAGTACCCAAGATAGAGCTGATGCTGAACCCTTGCTGTACCTAGTGGAACTTAGGTTTGGTGCAACATAGGCACACTTTGTTTTGGTTAACCGACTTGTCGTCGTGTGCCTATGTTACAGAGTTCCACTAGGTGGGTCGATGAACTTTTTTCTAACTGCCTTTAAAAAAAAGGACGTTCTCAGTTTGACCCGTATGTATGTATGTACGTATGTATGTGTATATGTTTGTTCGTGATTATCTCGCGTTTGGCTGCACCGATTTTGATGCGGTTTTCAGAAAAGTGTTTGTTACATTCTGGAGAAGGTTTTAGTGTACAGTACTTGGATGGTTTGAAAAACCAATTGGACCCGGTAGGTGGCGATGCTATCGGTATACCTACCAACAAATTTATGTTGCTGAAACCGATTTAGATAAAATAGTGGGAGTGGGAGTCGGACTCGGACTGGGACTGGGAATGGGAGTGGGAGTAATATACATACAAATCGTTTAGCACCAAAACGTCATATTATGTTGTGTCGCGATTATCATCGAGTTAGGCCATCACCAACAGTAGGTAGTTACTAGCCCAAAACTAAATGGAGAGCCTAACTAGTATTTTAGCCCAAAACCTAAAATAAATGAAGTACCTACCTATCACTAAAAAGTAAAAAATAAAATAAAATAAGTAAATAAAAAAAAATTAAAAATAAACAAAAATTAAATAACTTAATATAATATCTTTTTTAAAAAAAGGGAACCGCCTTCAAAAAACCAACCCACTGAAAAGTACAAAATAATTTTTATATGGCGCACCTTTACGTGTCCAGTCCCTATCCCGTCGTAAAGCAAAATTTTGCCAAAAGTAATTAATACCTAATAATAAGAAAATTAATAATCATCCGGGTAATTACTTAGTTTTTGAAGGCGGTGCCAAACCAACAAAAACAGTCTTTACTACCAATCAGAAAAAAAATACGAGTACGTAGTACCTACAAGAACTAAATTAATGAGTAAACTAAGTATGTCTTTATAATGCAAGTAAGTGCAGCGTTCTTCGTTGTCTAAAATATCGGTTCTCAAAATTTTTGGTTTGGCACCGACTTCAAAAACTAAGTAATTACCCGGATGATTATTAATTTTCTTATTATTAGGTATTCATTACTTTTTGGCAAAATTTTGCTTTACGACGGGATAGGGACTGGACACGTAAAGGGGCGCCATATAAAAATTATTTTGTACTTTTCAGTGGGTTGGTTTTTTGAAGGCGGTTCCCTTTTTTTAAAAAAGATATTATATTAAGTTATTTTATTTTTGTTTATTTTTAATTTTTTATTTATTTATTATTACCCGGGTCGATCGCAACAAAATAGAAAATCATGTTTTTCAAATCTAAGCGTTATTGTAATTTATCTCAAATAACCAAAAAGTCAATCTGACTAGAACTTAAAAACGAACTGAATTATTTTAATATGTCGATTTTTCTTGGTGACCCAGGAGATTTTTTTTTTTGTATCCGATACAAAAAGAGCGTATCCCAATCGCGTATCGGTTTTGGTTTTTACTTATAAGTGTGAAAAATATATTCTACCATATACGAAGGATGTGTGTTTTTTCATGTTTTATGTGTCTTTTTGTACAATAAAGTGTTTTACTGCTACTAATATATCATATTAACGATTAACTAAAAAGGTATTTACATCTAATTTAACTGGTAAATTATTAAAGTCCGCTAAAATTAATATATATTCAACAAAATATTTGTTAATATGTCCCAAAATCATGGCTCATTTTTTAAGTCTCCTGACTTACCAAACATATCGCAACGAAGGCAAGGGTACAACGCGGCATCGTGAACCTAATAACGTAACGTTTCAGTTACTTTTTTAGTCGCCGACCATTTTATCCGGGGTACGAAAAGAGGTATTAGATCTATCCTGGGTCTAATATGTTATAAAAACATAGTTTTTTGAAAAATGTTCGTAGGTAGTACACAAAATTTACATTTTCTTTTAAATGTGATTTGGGTCATCGTTCTCCCTGGTGACTTTTCTGGTGACCCAAGAGACATCAATTTTATTATGACTCAGGAGACTTTTTTTCTATGCACTTTGATTTTTTTTGATGCGCTAATTTTGTAATCTAAAATAACTTTAAACTGCTGATATACTTATATCACTTTGCTGATGAGTGGAAGTGGAATTGAAACTTAATTTATTGTTCTCTCCCTTGACATTTTGGCATACATTTGACATGCTGCAGTGCACTCCTAACGTTAATAAAGACATAATTTTTAGAAAAAGTTTTAGGAAAACTCACTCTTGAGCTTAAAACGATTAAGTCCTTATCATATTATGTTAGATTTTTAGAGCCCAGACCCCAAATCAGTGAAAATGTCTCTTAGCCAACTAAATTTGTCTCTGGGAAAAGTACGATATCCCTAAAAATTGTACGTACATTTCGCATTTTTCTGAAGGAACGGAATTCATAAATTGGGTTATTATTATTTTTTCAGATTATTTGATTGCATTGACATATCACCAAGATAGATAGAACATTTAAGTTACCAGAAGAAAAGCATTTGTGTTCTTTTATACAGTGTGGAAAAAGTAGGTTCGATTCCCGGGCGCGACTAAGCGAATTTAAAAAAAAAACAACGTGTTGCATTCCGGGAGTGCCGACAGAAGTGAAAACTCAATGACTAATCCAAAATGTCTGCAGCACTATGTATAATTGACCCATCCTCCTTTCTATTGAAAACTTTTGGTTCCGAAAT
Source organism: Cydia amplana (assembly GCF_948474715.1). Taxonomy (NCBI): domain Eukaryota; kingdom Metazoa; phylum Arthropoda; class Insecta; order Lepidoptera; family Tortricidae; genus Cydia; species Cydia amplana. The sequence goes on along the minus strand of NC_086069.1, from coordinate 6,238,548 downwards.
TGCTGGTCAGTGATCTTGTTTAAAATTCGAAATTCAAATTTATAGCGTTGTTTAAAATTCGAATAGGAATTGTAAAGTTACCTTGCAGACCTCGCATCTAAATATATTTGGTCATGATATTTTGAGTTTTATTCACCAGTACTAGAGTTCACTTTTATTAGCGATTTCATCAAGATGTAGCTTTATTGAATTATATTTGAGTGATATAAAGTTATAATACTGTGAGATCCTCGTATTTCAGCCCGTACAAGATTATAACCTTTTTCATGTAATGTCATTGAGTTTTTCTTTATTGATTTAAATGCCATCTAAATGATTGGCCATCTAAACCTTACGGTCACATGATCGCCTTACGCTGTCTCGAGTTTATCATTTTTTCCCCACCTCAAAAAGTGCCTAGCGCCGCTAAAGAAGTTTTCACTTCAAAAATCTTTGAATGCAGTTGTTTCTTTAAAAAACAATAATGTTTCATTTAAGTAAAATGAGCAAACTTAAGGTTTTAAGGCACTTTCCCTCCAGGGCCCATAATTTTTTTCCACCCGGTAGTAGATAGACAACTATTTTTTTCGACTAAATGAAGTTTTATTAGATAAATCGTTGATCACATGGTTCGTTTCACATATCACATCAAATCGTTTGTCATCACAATCAAAATTTGTCAAAAGTAATGAAATTTATGCCAAAAAAACATAAATAAAACATATAAATTCAACACATTTTTTTAATAAAAATCTTTCTCGATGATATAAAAAAGAACATCGACAAATGATGTTCAAAGAATTAATATCAAAACAGATGTCATAATTAGGATTGGCTACTTTAAGAAAGGGACAGAGAGATTTAATCCTCTTGCTCTGCACGTTTTTCTCATTCCTCCTTGTCAAGCCAAAATAAACTATAAAATGATAGTAACACAGTACATTGTAATATTCACTTTTTCCACGGTATCATGTCATTGTAAATTACTTATGTATGTGAAATTGTAGTGGCGTGCGACTTTCAAACCGGAGGTCACGGGTTCGAACCCCGGCCCGTGCAAGTGAGTTTTTGTAAGTAGGGACCTTTTTTTAGTGGTACTTAAATATAATAACTTTTCGTATTATTGAAATAAAATATTTTATTCAAACAAACTTAATAACTATATAATAATTAAAACGATTAATATCAATTAGTTTTTAATATTTATTCAATTATTTTAAATTATTTGAGCATGAAACATACTAGATTTATTTTTATCATTACAATAGAAAAAAGCAAAAAATATATTCTATTATAGATATTTTATTTTCAAACAAAAATAAAGCAAAAAGTTACGGTTAGATTCTGATGGCTAAATACCAAACAGCTACCGATACATTTCAATATCTGTCGAAATTTCCTAACCCGTTGTAACTGACAAAGAGAGTATAGATTTCGACGTAGCATGACGTAGCTAAGCAAACACGCACACATGCGTAACGTATAGACCTGTAAGAGGGCACCATCATAGGTTTACCTCCGATTCCGTTACTACTCAATGGAGTTACGACTCAACGTTTATTGGATATTAAAATTTTACGTAATTCGGAGCGCTGCGCGAAGTGACATAGGTCTTACCTCTTTGAGGCACGACGGCCATCTAACATTACTGGCATAAAGGATACATTTATGACTTTGACGCATGACAGAAAGAGAAACCGAACTGCGTAAAATGGGCGTTTGCTGTTGAATTCATAAAATCAAAAATCGATAATAAATCCATCGGTAAAGGATAATAAGTTAATATTTAGTTCTTTGAAAGTTAAGACGAGATGAAAACCTTTGCTGTAAGGTGGGTTGTGCTGGATATGGATGTGTTTTCTAGTTGCACGAAGCTAAAACCGAAAAATGAACACGTAAGTTTGGATTTATTTTCTATCGAGAAAATTTTAAGCATTCGTGTTTTGACAACTATGAAATCACTTATCATATAGTCAAGAAACATATATCCGAAAATCACTACTGTTTGTTTCCGGGGCTAGCCACTGCCACGTTTCTAAGATCCTGTTATTTTTCGATGCACGGCCTTAATATGTCAAAAAGCTCACCCTGCACCACAGGTCCATTCAGCATGACATCATTGACAGACAGCTTATTTTTGGATTTCATGCTTCCGTCCATCACAACACGAAGCTTTGTGCTTTTGCTGGCCTCGTTGAAAACAGGATGATGCGCTAGAAAGCTTACTGGTCCATTCAACATGTCATAAGAGTTAATATTGACCTCCCTAGCATGTCCCATTTCAACATATTCATCAATAAATTTTTTATACTGCTCTAGCAACTCTACATTTTTCATAAATTTTCTCTCTATCGAGTAAAATCTTTGTAAGGCAGCCGAAAAGGAGTTACCCAAATTTAGCTCACCTAAGGGGTGTTTTAACGGAATGTCTACCTGAAATTTGTTATTATTCAGAGTAACAGACTCCTGAAATATTTTTTCAGCCTTTTCATATTCATCAGAAACCTTTTGTTGGGGTTCTGGCACCTTTTCGGCTAGCCAAAATTGACTCATAACATTTTCTAATTTTGTACTGTCGCTAATAGCAAAATTTGTTACTAAAGCAGTGTTTGAGATATTGCCAGATTGGTTTATCTTGCCACCGACAACATAGCCAAATAAGGTGCTTTGCAAGACAAGCCCCTCAGGCAATTTGATACAATCATTTAATAATGATTCAAAATAAATATCGCTTGCTAATAGCAATGAAATTTCTGATGGCGCATTAAAGTTTTCGTCAGAAAGTTTGACATGGCTTGGAAATTTCAGATTTGAACAATCAATATATTGTGGTGGCAAATGTGCCGTTACATCATCAACAACATGACAGTCAACATTAAACTTAACATCTTCATATTGACAAGACTCCACAGGAATAATTACTGACCTATCCATAGTGGAGGTCTGTTTATTGACCCCAATTATATTTACACATTCGGCCTCAGTGGCAATACCTAGCCTTTCTACAAGAGAAGTTGTGGCAAAAGATTCACTTGAGGCGGTGTCAAGCAATGCACGGCAATAAACATCCCGGCCAAATTTATCAACTATCTTAACCTTTACTGTAGGTAATACTTTTTTATAAGATGCTTTCTTGACACATGTCAAAACAATAGATGCTGCCGCTGATTGCTTGGCATCTGACTCATCCTCAGTATGCAAAAGGGTATTATGATGACCTTTACATATTTTACATTTAAACTTGTACTTACAAGGTTTATCAGCGTGAGAGTTTATACAAACTGTACACAGCTTCTTCTCTTGCACAAAAGCCAAGCGGTCCTCGACGGAGGCTTCCTGAAATTTTACACAATTATAGATTGCATGGCCAGGTTTAGTACAAAATTTACAACCAGGTAATGATGCTACAACATTAGCAACCTTGGGGTAAGATTTGAATTTAAGAGTACCTACATTCTCATTTAGAGTAATCTTTTGAGGCAAACTATCCTCTAGCGCCATAGCACGCCTTTCTAAAAATTCAATAAACTCCGACATTGTTGGAAGAACTTGTGGGTCTCTCTCTAAATGGAAAGCCCGGCTAGTATATTGATCTAGCTTTCTGGATAATATTGAAATGAGCAACATATCCCATTTATCAACAGGTTCCTTTAAGTTTTTAAGTGCATGCAGCTGCTGCTGCACTTGTGATACAAATGACCTTATAGAGGCCGCAGTTCCCTTAGCCATGCATGGGATGTCTAAGATAACATGTATATGGCTTATGATAAGCCTGGACTTATTGTCATAACGCTTTTTTAATAGCTCTAATGCCTCTGGATATGAGGCATTGACTAAAGGCAAATTTACAATGACAGATAGCGCTTCATCAGACAAAAACTTTCTTAAGTAAAACAACTTCTGTACATCTGATAATGTTTTGTTCTTATCAATCACTGCTATGAACATTTCATAAAAGGGTTTGAATAGGGTAAAGTCCTTACCGTTGTACACTGGTATGTCAACATGGGGCAACTTCGAAGAAGAAACTCCAGCAGCTTGAACTGTCTCTGACCCTCGTAGTGACCTGAGAGTCTCATTAATCTTAGCTATCGTGCTAAAGTAGCGGTTCTCAAAGTCACCTGCATCCTCTGTGTCCTTGTCATCAAGGTTCAATATATCAAGTTGGATTGCCTCATAATCTTTGAGGGACGAGGCTAGTTTTTCCTTACGAGCCTCTAAGGACTCCAACGAGGCGGAATTTAAACTATTGGGGTCGTTGACAAACTGCTCGATGCGAGTCATAGATGCCTTGACTTGGCCGCGCATAATTTTTAACTTCTTGAGCTCCGCCATTGCCGTATTTCATAAAACAAACGCTCAATATAACTGTAAACACTATTTAAGCACAAACCCGCACTTTGGTACAAGAACTTGTTAAAAATTGCAGTTGAAAAGTATAATAACAGTATGTTATGCAGTTGCACAAACCGTGAAGAAAATTCCGATTGACAGACGTCACTGTGACAGCCACTTGTCACTTTTACCGCCAACTCTGAAAAGGCAGCCACACACGCACCGATGACGACGTTCCGTACTACCAACCTTACAATCTAGTCCCACCTGAGTTGACAATCTGTCAAAATGTTCTCGATGTACCGCTCATACAAATCTGCCGGTACTTGCACAAAAATTCCTTTGTGCCGACGAACGGGAACTTTCGCAATGATCGTTGCAGCACGGATATAAACGATTTCGGGATAATATCAACCGAAATCACAATGATAGCTTCGTCCAAGCTATGGGTTGGACGAGGTTGCGGCGGGCGGCGACAAGATATAGCAAGTCACGTTCGCCCTGCCAGCAAGCGAAGCTCGTAGTATAACCACCGAACCACTGATTCTAAACTTTTTTTTAAACCGCGAAGGACCAAAATCGCATGTATGAATCAAAATGCGATTAGATTTAAGTATAATAATCAACTTTTATTGAAAGCTAATTTTTAAAAGCTACTACATCAGTTATGGCACAGAATGAAGAGAGCGCTGACAGCGCGCCACACACAAACTTATCCTAAAATGTTGCAAGCAACAAATATTAACACTAAGGTTAAACATACAATATTTTATAAGCTATGTTCAGACTTGTCCTGAACAATAAGTAGTTAAAACGATAATCGTTGATTTAATTGCAAATAAATAAGTGTGTAGTCCAACAATGTGTTAAACTTGGAAAATATTTTTGAAATTAGCTCGTATACTTGTATGTATGTATGTATAAACTATTTATTGTACAAAACACAGAATACAAATATATGGCACAGGATAGGCAGTACAAAGGCGAACTTATCCCTTTAAGGGATGTAAGTATTTTGCAAGCTTCAAAAAATATTGATTGCAACAGGATAAACAATCTAGTCTACCTGAGAATATACGGCATGAGCCAAATAAGAAAAAAATTAAAGTAAATTAAAACTGTACCTACTGCAAACACTTAAGTGATAATTGCACACGTGCAAGTGTCACTTAAGTGTTTAGATAGAATATAATAACTATATATAATATACGTACTTAAAAATACAATATGTCATTGTGTAAGTAGAGACTCTTACCCGCAGGCAAACTGTAAATACAGTTTTGCAGGGATCTGTATAGATTTAAGCCTTGTACTGTAAGTTAATAATAAAAAAAAAATAGTCGATACAACGTGGTAATAACCGTATTTGTGTTATGTATTACTATCTATCAACTGATAGCACGTGTCAGGCGCCTCATTACTCAGACATAAACCACAACGTTCACAACTAGACATACTGGTTTCATCACAATCAAGGACTTCTTGTATAACCCATTTCTTATTGCATTCATATCGCACTTACAATGCATTCAGACTTTGAGTAGGTGTGCATTTATTATAGGTATGTTGATACTAAAGACGAGCGAAAGAAACTCTTTGTCTTTTTAAGACATTTATATGGGGCATTATCTATGAAGGGACCTTATTGTCGATGGCGTTTACGCCGCACAGCGTCGCGCGGCATTGTATTTATATCGGAGCATCGTTAATAATGGCGTAACCGCCATCGACAATAAGGTCCCTTTCCATAGATAACGTCACATATTAACTTTATTTATGTAATATGTATAGTAAACACTTGCAAGTCAATTTTAATAAATCTATTTTTCTTATATAACGAAATAAACTTTGTAAGTAGGTACATAACGCAATAATTAAGTGTGTTGGTAAAGATAAAATGCAAAAGCTTACTTCCGATATATGAATGAATGCGTTGTAAATAGTACAGGGCTTAACTTTAAAGAACCTTAGTACATTTCATAATTAAGATATTAGATATGCTGTAGGCAGTATGTCGGTTTTAATGCATTGTGGTTAATTTGTTAAAAGTATTTTATATAGTTGTATTTTATAACAGTTGGATATACAATGCTTTTAATTTACTCGTCTCTACCTATAGTTAATACGTTTATGCAATTGGCAAATACTATGCAAACCAAACGAGATAGCATAACATACCAACCTTATCATTTGCATTATTAGTCTTACGCAAGGCATAATAACTTAACTGTTAATTTAGTGCAAGTAAATTTAACTATTCGTAAAAACCGCAAGTTGTTACACTCGTAATGTACCTGTTTTTGTTTGGTTAACTATTTGAAACTTAGGTACGTATTTGTATTTGAAATATATATGTGTACTCTTACATACTATTTATCCATATTAATCAAAAACAGTAAAAATACTACAGTACCAATACAGTTCGTGATATAACTAAATATTTGAAAAGCTTAATAAAGTCTATATATAATAAGTTAATAAAAGATAACATAAATTTTATTTGTTATTGTGCTTTGTACCAATACCCAACATTGGAAGAAAAGTGTATAATGTATGTATAATATGCATTTATTATAAGATTAAAGATTGAGTACTAAGGTTATTTCAAAAATATGATAATCTTATCCTATCTACCTCGTTTTTAAAAGGCTGTTAAAGATGATAATTTGAGAGGCGATAAAATGCAAGAGCCATAATTCTTGGTTAAGTTTCCGCCGACCTCCGTTGTAAACTTTGCTGATAGTGATTAAAACTATTAAACTCATTTATTTAACAGGCTTCCATTTAACTTTAGTGGTGAAAACCTAGTTAGCGAAGACGAATTGCTCATTAAAGAAATATTACTTAATATTATATAGCATTTATTTATATTAAAAAACAAGAAATATACATGTTCTTAAAGTAGTTATATCTAAGCCAAATTTGCGAATATTTTATACTCCCATAACCCCATTATAAGAATATGGCTTTATAGAACAATGCATTAAGATGATGCAATGATGCAATGCATCTTTAAAAAAATGCATCAAGGCATCTTTAATAAGATTATTTTTTAATACAACTCGCATGGATTACCTACTAATTTGTGACTACACATTATAAAAATGACGAATATAACCAAAGTATGTATAGGTATACAAACACAATGAATTAATTAATGCACAAACTATGTTCTCCATGCATGCATTGTAAATACGTAAGAATTGCTGCTGCTAGTGAATATTTCGAAGACAAGAAATGGGCGGCTCAGGAAATGATAGGTACTCGTATTAACGGAAATGCAAGTTTGTCAGATAATCTCAAGAAATGGTAGACGGCAGATCAATTGCGTAACAGCGGTTTTACCTATTACATTACAAGCACTAACTTAAGTGGATTTGCAGTTTTACGGAACATAAGAGTTTGAGATCGGAATGAACCAGAGGGCCTACCGCGAACCACGTTCGACGTGTTGCCTCTCTGTCGCACTTGTAATTTCGTACGTAAGTGTAACAGGGAGGCAACATGTCGAACGTGTTTCGCGGTAGGCCCACAGAAGCGGCCGTCGGTCTTTTTTTTTATTGGTATTAAATCGACATTTTCCGCGCAGTGCATACACTACACACATATCTTGTACATACTTAGAAATTATTATAGGCACTGCGAGAATTGTCATATAAACATTAAATCAAGTTCGTAATGATCTGCACATACTGTTGTAGGTAATCTTAAAAACCATGTTGTGTTTTAAATTATTTACGATAATACCTTGCAAACAGAATTTTCAAGAAGCCTCACGCATGCTCACATATAAAACGACTTATTTTAGCAGGGTTATATGAAAATTCTAGTTTTAACGTTAGTTATTAAAATTTCACTTTGCAAATTGTTATGATTTGATTAGTATACGGTATACGTTTCTAAATAAGTCCCTGGAAATAAGTGCTCGCAAGTCCAAATAAAATAAGGCCGCTGAAATACGATGTATTTTATACCTAGGTAGAGCTTTAAATTAAAATAACGAATGTTTCACCAAAGTCACAATTTCGATAGAGCTTAAGTGGACTTAGCAGTCTCGTCGAAGTTTTAATTAGCCCACCCGGCAAGGCTCAACGAGGCAGAAAACCATTTTGATAAGTTGAGGTCATTGCGTATCCTTCTTACCTTTGGTGAAAATTGATTTTTAATATTACTACGGCACCTTCGTGGATATATCTTTGTACATTTGTTACGTTTGTTTCGGGTATTATATTTTCTTCCACTTTTTGTGTGTCCGAGGGACAATAGTGACGCAGTTTGTTAAAAGACATGTTGAACCACATTCTAATTATCTACATGGTTAGTAATGACTAGGGTTTGCAATCCGGATTCGGAATGTATGAAATTATCCGGATCTGGATCCGTATTTTTTTTCATTGGTAGTGTCGCAATGTGTAGGTAGGTATTAGGTAACAAACAATAAATAGATGGATGCTAATTCATCCTCGTTGCACCTATTGCATACGCAATCGCTATGCACTTTCCTAATACATTGACCTATGAATAAACCTTGCCAGTCATTTTCATCGCTTACCAAATAGGTACTAGTCTGTGAGTTACCTACCAATATTGTGCGATCTATTGCGTTTTGGTCTTACGATTTTCGGGTTGCAGTTGTACGGTAGACGCATTAGAAACATTCAACGTAATTTGATATTGATAATTATGACTTACTCGCATTGCTAATAATATCTACTTACTAGCAGTCAAGTTGAGAATTTTAAAGTTCGATTTTAAGCCTTGGTCAGAATCGCTTACTCAAACAAGTAGCTAATTAGAATGTAGGTACCTAATAATTAAAATTTAACACAATTAAATAAGGACTTCCGATAGTTTCGATTAAGTAAATAATATCTGTATGTATCAGGCCGTCGCGCTTATATAGGGTTTGCACGACGGATCCGAAATGTATGGGAAGATCCGCGGATCCGGATTCAGATCCGGATAATTTCATACATTCCGGATCCGGATTGCAAACCCTAGTCGCGCTGCATAACAAATAGTGAAACACGTTCTAAAGTAATAAAACAACCCTTCGCTCAGTCCTTAGCACACCGTGGCTCAAACTTTGTCTTCGTCATTCCAGCCACATACCGGTCGCGCAGCCGCCGGCAGCTGGCCGCTGACACCGACCCGTTCGACGCGGCGGAGGTGGAGAAGTACATCGTGGGCGAATTCGGCGCGCGAGCGTGCGTGTTCGAGCGCGTGTGCGCGCATTACGCGGCGCGCGCGCAGCGGGACCCCAAGCCGCAGATGGACTGGCCGGACGTCTTCAGGTGACTTACTTAATTTTTACTTATGTGGCCAGTTGCACCAACCACATTTGACAGACTGATCAACGTCACCCGGCGCGCCCCGGCGCTTTACTATGAAACTTTCCATATATAAAAATTTTGTGAACTCTTTAACTATACGAACAGTTTGGTGCAACTGCAACCGGCCCTTAGTAAATTTGACATCATCGTAACGTTAAATTGGTGCAAGTTTATAAACCTTTCTGATGATTCACAAATCTGATTACAAATCATTGTTAATTAGTGATAACTTTTTGTCCTATGCTATCAGCCATAATATAATAGCCCCGAATCGCTATAAATGTCATTATAAATTATTACCAGTTACAACACGACTTGGTGACAAATCCATTAACAGTCGTCAATGCTAAACTATTTTAATGAATGTACCATTGCGTCATAATAATAAGTCACACCTGTCCTTGACATACAATACGGTGTGCTGTTAGGCTGAAGAAGCTTGAAAGTAAGCTCCTCACATTTAGACTTGGCCTTCAAAGTTATTTATCATTAATTTTTTTATTGCAACATCGGCTACATCATTACTTAGAACATTTACCCGCACTTATATGTGCCAACTAAACAAAAAACCCAAACACCTACTAACAATTTACATAACTTTATTAGGTAGGTACTAACTTTCATTTTCTTGCAATCTAACTAAGAAACTAAGCGAAATTCAACTTTCGTTAAAAGTCTACTACAGTTTACTTATCAAACCCACTACATGTTTCATGGGTTGAACGCACACAATTTCCCCAAGCGTCCGCCCTTGACCTAGCTGTTTTATGCACCATGCTATACTCGTAGCTATTACCAAACTGCATGCAAATTGGGTATTTCAATGCCATGTCCGAACTGTGTATCCAGGCCAGCGACTTGCTAAATTGCCGTTCGTTAAAGAATGCAGCAAAGTGTGTCCAGTGAACTCGAGTTGCTGTAGGGTTGTCGATCACCTTTATTGTATTAGCGTGAACGAGCGTGGTGTTAGAGCGTGTAGCAATTGAAGGTTCTGTTCGAAATGACACGCGTTTTATGTAGGTTAATTTGCTGATATTGTAAAACTTAATGAAAATAGTAGTGATATTGATTGGAATAATAATTTTGCCTTGAAGTACATAAATACAATAAGGTATTTTAGTAAGTTAATCACAGAGATATTAATCACATTTATTTTAAATATATATTAATATTAACTATAAACTAAATATGTAATTAAAACTAATAAAATAGACTAAAAAGTTACGATAAATGATAATACACATTTTTAAGATGGTTTAATTGAATAACAAAAACTCTAAAGTGGCTAACTAAGTACCTAATAAAGCATTAATTACAACCGTTTTGTAAATAGGACGTCTTCTACGTAACATTACACAACACGGGTGATCGTCAAACCATGCACTCGTTTAACTATGTACAACACGTCACAGATCGGACTCGTTATTGTCTAACTAACTACAATAAAGCCAGCCTTTAAAAAGTTGCATCACTTTATATTACACATTTGTGGTAAGACTAAGTAATTAGGAATGGAAAATTCTAGATAGACTAGCTGAGTAACATATCATTAGTGACAGCCCTAACAAAAGTAGGCCGCCAACGACGACGTAACGCTACGCAACACGGGTCATCGCGAGCCACGCACTCGATGACTCGTTGTTGGCTGCAACACCACGCATTCGGAAAACATAATTAGCGACCTTCATTACGTAACGATAGACCTACAGGTAGGTGAATTAGGCATGCATATGCTATGGGTGCTAATGGGAATAATATTGTTCAATGATTTACCCTTGTAAATACATTTTTTTAATGCTTCGGTCAAAGCATGTTTTCCTGAGTCAAAACTATTTTTCAATTTGAATAATGCTTAAAACTATCTGAAAAATGTATCTAGGCAATACAACCTAGTTTCACAGTGTCCAAGTGAAAACTAGAATTTAGGAACTGTTAACTAGACGTTTCTACTTATATAATAGATATAAAAGTTTATATGAAATTGTATAATTCTGTTGAATTTTTATTTGTTGTTACAAATAAAGTCAAAAGAAAATACAATATAGAAGTCCTTGTTGATTATGATCACCTCAACACAGTTGCATGGCCATGACATGTGAATTACTAACAGTCATGCTAAACACTAATAATGATTACAGTTGTGTTGTGAAATCTCCCCAAGGTTTGTGGAATCTCGCCTGACCAACAAAAAGAAACTGCCAATTAGGAAACTTCCTGATTCGCAGATTAACCGATTATTATTGTTTGTACAGAAAGACCAAGTTTCATTGCTAATTATGGACTTGTACAAACTTTTAAATAGGTTTCGAATAATAATATCGTAGGCACAACGACTGTTTTCTACCAAAAATACACAGGGTGTTTTTACGGTGTATTTACATTGAATTGGCGAATACGTGAGATAAATATGTAGGTACGACTTTTACTGTGGAGCCTAACTTATAATTGTCTACAAATTTCACATATTAGGTGCCGCAATGCAATATTTGTAACTTGTATACATATGTAATCCGTTTTCGTCCGTTCCTTTAACCTCTCAATGCTCCCAACTGATGTGACGTAAATAAATGTATTATATTCTAATATTTGTATCAAGAGTCCATATCGTCATTAAACTCAATATTAAGAAGAAAATATCCAGGCTCATCACACAAATATTATTAGGTACTTAGGTACCGACTAGGCTTACAACACCGAAATTCCTGTTTGTTCAGTTTGGCCTAATCGATTGCATATTTGTTATATTGCATAACAAAAGAATCGCGAATAACTAAGTTAACTTTCAATTTAGAAGTAATTAGGAAATATTAATTAACTTTAACTTGGCATATCTAAATGTGGCATTTAAATAAAATTGTTAATTTAACGTTGAAGAATTATTGAAGAGCTTATCATTTGAAACGATACTAGTTACATTTATTTTCGAACTTCGATATTCGTTAAAAATGTAGGTTGAAAATTTGACATGAGCTTGAATTTGGACCATAGTTGTTAGTTGTGGACCAAAGTTGTCTAAGATTACGGAACTAGGCATTCGATTTTAATAGAGTTTAAATGCACGTGTAAATATGATCAGCGCGTCATTCTATTTAAATACTAATAATAATACTTATAACCAAGTTTTATTTAATGGTATACAGTAAGTAGGCGTGAAGTAGCCGCTACAAAAAGATCATAAGTCTAACTCCAGAGAATTAGCCCACTAGAAAGCTTCGTCGTTTAATTTTATCATGCCCTCGTCCGGGGGGCCTCCAAACTTAATTAAAATTAATAAGTAAACGAGAGCCATTATACCGTGTATGTGTAGTTGTGTACGACCTACTTTTGCACCTATACAGAATGGTCCATTTTTTTTAACCATCCCACCAAAATTAATTGGTTCACCCCGGAATTTCTTAACAAAAGTTAGAAGTTTAAAAATTCATAACTCGAAAACTACGGCTAACAAAATCGGCTAACACATGGGGTATATTCTGATTGCCCACGATGTGAGCAATCTAAAAAAATTTTTTGGACGTCAATGTTTGGACCAGCCTGTATATCCAGTTCAGCGTTGCATTCTTACATGAGATGAGCAAACCATCTAAGTACTGCTTGGCTAGTTGAACTGCATTTGTGGCGAGTCTTATGCAATAATCCGCCAGCCACTTTCACTGTTCAAAGCTTCACACAGTCGACTCTAACTAAGAGCCAACTTGGTTCACTCTTGGATAGCTCGCCTGCTAAACTATTTGTTTATCTCGGTCTGTACAATACCAGATGTTGCGCATTTGTGCTAAGTTCTAGTTTTTAGTTTTTACGTGGTAAAGAAATGCGACAGTTATCTGGATAGAATAAACATGATTTCTGTACAGTCACCACACGGGATTGTTACGCCATTTAGGGTCCTAGCTAAATTGGTTGTTCCATACTTACGCTATGGAATGTCCAATTTAGCTACACTGTATATATCTTGTTTGTAAATAAATGATTATATTCCTAAAAAAAAAAAAATTTAGCTAGAACCCTAAATGGCGTAACATTTGCGGAGCGTGATGATACATACGCGACGTCTCCTCAAAAGAAACCTTAAAAATACCTCTGTTAGAAATATGATTTGTCTGTTATGTGATTTACCTTGTGTATGTAAAATCTTATTAAATTGTGTCCCTACTAATGTTTTCCTTCCCAGATCCCCATTTGTGTAAAAGGATTTTGCGTGAAGAGTCTTCAGCCTTAAACGATTATTTCACCCCATTTTCTCATATTAGAACATTTGCAACCGACGAGAGGATACGAGTATTAGGTCGGAATGTGAGCAATCTCAAGCATACGTGCTCATGACTGTCGCCTGATTCGAACTTTAAGATACGTCAAAAATTCGCTAAAGATACGACATGGATCAGATATGTCAGTGTCAAAAGTGACGTTTTTGTTTGAAAAACTCACTTTTTACATTGACATATCTGATCCACATCGTATATTTAGCAATTTGTGACATATCTTAAAGTTCGAATCGGGCCGTGTGTGCCTTCCGAATGAAACCGTGAAAATATACAATTATTATTTTCACACCCTCACCATCAGGTTGAAAGCATCTAGACAGGGTTAAATAGTGTTATTGCTAATAATTCTGCCGCTGTAATGCAATGGTAATTATTAATTAATATTAGTACTGTAGAGTTGGTTGTCTTATTAAGAGTAATTAGCAGCGTAGTAACAATGACCATACATTATAATATTTATAATATATTACATACATACTTACATTTCTGTCATAGTTCTTCTATGGCAGAAAAAAATCCAACTTGCCAAATAGATGCTAGTTCCTGTATTTCTTTTATAAAGTTGTTACTTACGTTTTAAATATTATAATTATTTTGTTCATAAAATGAAATGTACATAGGTAGGATATCATATCAGATTGTAGGAGCAGTACTAGTTTCTAATTTCTTAAATTGAAAATTTCAAATGAAGATGTTGCTTTGATCTCGGACTGTCTAGAACACAAAATGACTAGTGTAATATTTTGCCTATATCTCTTTTAGTCTACATCGCAAACGGTCTAGAACACAAAATGACCACATATAGGTAGGTTAGGTTCGTTAGGTATCTTCAAATGGCCGAAGGCCAAACCGCACAGAAATAGGAGCCCCGCGGCAGCGGGGCTCCGTCGACATCACTAACGTAAAGATAAACCGACGAAATGTAGGTAAATAAAGGTCTAAATAATTGTAGTCATTTTGCGTTCTAGACCGTTTGCGATATAGACTAAAAGGGATATAGGCAAAATATTACACTAGTCATTTTGTGTTCTAGACAGTCCGAGACCAACCTAAGATGTTGAGATATGCACTTGGTTAAATCTTACAAAGATGTGAGCTTAGCACAAAGCGGTATCGGTATATTCGGTATCAATCAAATGGTATTAATAATCGGCACGAGTAGGTATATAAATAATGTACCTACTCTAAATTACGATGACGCAAATGCCTTGCAATTGTGTAAAGTCAGATTAATAGCTTTAAATTTCTATAGTTACCTACAATTAACCCCTCTCTGTATAATACAGGCGAAATAAAATATTGTCATGAGTACATAACGAATTTTGTCCAATTTTTTAAGGCCCCAGTACACAATGGGCCATCGCCGGCCATTCCAAGGGACGCATTTATGCGTTAGAGGGAGCAAGTGATATTGCTATCTCATTCTACCGCATGGCTGCGTCCCTTGGAGTGGCCGGCGATGGCGGCGATGGCCCATTGTGTACTGGGGCCTTTACATCAAACCGATTTCTTCCTATTTAACACGTCTTTCTGTTGCGGTTTTATTTCACTGTGGTTAGTGTGGTTATATGGAATATTTTTTAGAAGACCCGTCGTAGAGTAAACTTACTTTTTTTGTCCACAGCCACTATAAGCGTTCGTCAGACCAAGCGAAGGACTTCTACCTGCTGAGCGTGTTCCTCGGCGACATCGTGGGGTCCACGCAGCTCTGCCACCAGCTGGGCAAGCGGAGGAGCTGCGATGAAGGCCTCTTGGAAGGTTCCTAGATGTACAGTCATGTACCGCACGGGACTGCTATGCCATTTAGGCCCACTTGCACCATCCCACTAACCCATTAAGCGGTTAAACCGTTAACCTAGTGTCAAATTGTACTGGTAACCATGGTAACTCCAGGTTTAGCCGCTTAACCCGGGGTTAGTGGAATGGTACAAGTGGGCCTTAGGGTTCATGCTAAATTGGATATTCTATAGAGTAAATATTGAACAACCAGATTAGCTAGGACCCTAAATGGCGCAACAATCGCGGAGCGTGATGGTACTTCTAAGCTCTGAATACTTATTAGGAAACTTATTGGTCGGTATAATAAATTTAAATGTGAATATTGAAGTTTGTTATCGACTATTCTTACTATGTATTATTTAAAATATGTTGTTGTTCATGTAATTATACTGTAACGTAAGAAATGTAAATAAAACCAGATTTCCTACCTGAAACACATACACAATCATGATAATTCATGCACCTAATGGATAATAATATTAGGTACCTTGGTACAAAAAGGTGTACAGACATATATTTATATCTCAGAATAAAAAAAACTACGCCGGTTATGCCGGGAAACGAGTAATACTTTAAAGCACCTATAAGTACCTACAGATTATTTAGTTTTTTTGTTTTTTGTTCTTACCAGTTTTTAATGTTTATACGTACCGCTAGAACTAGAATTACTGTTGTTTAAATAAATAATGTGAATTGAATCACAGCCACATCAACACATGGTGATGATAGGTTAAGGATTTTTGTTGTAGCTTAGGCAGTTCGCATCCTAAGTTTTTGTTTTGTTTCGTAGGTATTAATGTGTTAAATAAAATTAAAATAAAAATACATATTAAGTACCGTGCTTTGAGAAAAAAACTGCTGGTTATTGGGATAAAAAAAAAACAGAAAAAGTTGTAGAAAAACCTCACCTGACTTGTTTTAAAAATATTTAATGCGTAATTTTTCAAAATATGTAGTATACAATTTTAAAGTGACTTTAGAATAAGAATCAGAATCAAGTATTTCAAGAATAAGGACTGTTTAGAATTAACTTCTATGTAATAAAGTTGTTATTAGTATTAGGTTCACGTGTACAATTTAAGTGTTGCACTTGTTAAACCGAATAAGTAATAACTAGGTTGTAATACCTTGATTGGACGTAATCATTAAGATGAAATGTTACAGTTTTAGGCCTTGCAAAAAAAAGGTTTTTTATTTCTAGTTACCAAACCGTTACCATGCCATACATACAGTTTGGAACTTACACGTGTTCATACGCGTGTCGTTACCATTACAATAGTTGTAAATTCACGAAATATATTTCTAATGTTACCATAACGGCTTTACCAAACAGTTTCAATGAAAAGAAGTCATAATCTCTTAATCTGATAGGGTACGAACACCTGCCCTAAAATATTAATCTGAAAACATTTGAGCTACTTAATTAAAAGTTGGAGAGCATCCTTCTTTAAATATATTTTTTTTTATTCTTTAATCTTTATTAGAAGAAATAAACTTAAAACGAATACATTTTCTATGTACCTAA
This sequence comes from Cydia amplana, assembly GCF_948474715.1. Lineage (NCBI taxonomy): Eukaryota > Metazoa > Arthropoda > Insecta > Lepidoptera > Tortricidae > Cydia > Cydia amplana. The sequence continues at coordinate 6,221,332 of NC_086069.1, read as the reverse complement.
TTGATAAAACCGTGAATTCTTCCATTTAGATGCCACCACCACGAGTAAAAACGATGACAATAATGATTATACAAAGGTATTCCAGGTAGTGATAAAGACTGTTTTGTTACATCACGATCATCTAATATTTAGATACTGAATAGGACACGTTATAGTAGAGGCTAGTCATTTCATTAAAAAATATGCATAATAAAGAAAAAAAAATCCAAATTGATTGTTTCATTCAATCCTACTTTTAAGCCCTATTTACACGATTCAAAGCGATTTTCATTACATTGCAGTATTTGGTCCATAGACTGAATTCATTGTTCTCTGTAGTTAGCAATGTATCGAATATTGCATGCAAGTTCTCGAACCCTCTAAATGGGGCTAGTACCTAAATACAGAAAAAATAATGTGTACTGCCCATACTTCCATACGTTATGTCTGTACCTGTAGTGAACATTCCTAATAATTCATTATTTGTGGATACGAATTTAGAACATAAGGAAGTAGGTCAATAATTTAACATATTATCGTAGGTAATGATTAAAATCAAAACAACGCCACAATTGCTCGAGATTGCTCGCCAGCACAGATAATAAATCTAATGCCCAGTCGACGCAACATTTCCCTGAAACACCCCAATAAAATACAAAACGAGTCCATCTGTTTCACGTGAATTTACAAGAGCCGCTAGCCGGAAGGACCGCTTGGTTTCCGGCTCCCATCCTGTTATGGTTTAATTTAGGGCTTGCCATATTAAGCTCTTTAGGGCTATAAGTAAGAGGGTTTTGGGTAGAGATGCCACGAATATTCGGCAACTATTCGGTATTCGGCCTATTCGGCCACTTTGCCGAATATTCGGTATTCGGCCGAATGTTGCCTACTATTCGGCCGAATACCGAATATCTGTTGCACCTAACTTAAAAAGAAAAATTGCACAATAAAAATAACCAAAAACTATGTAGGAATATTTAGAATGTGTTCTTGGAAAATTGTTAAATACGAAGACCCTTTTTTGAGCATTTGTTGATTAAAAAACATTTTATTTTTTATCATGAATCTGTTTTGTTTGACTCTATTCATTAATGCTGTTCAACAAAAATATATCTTAGCTAACGTCATCTAACGTTGAGCTTTGTTAGGGATCAGTTTTCATAATAATTGTGACTCAAAATGTTCGCATGTCATGCCGAATATTCGGTATTCGGCCGAGAGAGGGGCCGAATATTCGGTATTCGGTATTCGGCCAAAACCACTATTCGGGGCATCTCTAGTTTTAGGATCCTGCGGGTGTTAAACAACTGAAAAACAGCGATTATATGAAATATTCAAAGGTTAAATCGCTTAAGCGGCTTATGGCTGTAAAGAGAGAGGACCGATCGTTAAAAGTTTTGATATCATTTGTTTGTGATATCAACGACACGAGTGTTGTCGGTGTAGGTTTACTCTTCTCTCATATTCTTTTTGCTTGCTAATTCTTTTTCTATTTTGCTTTAGGGAAGAATAGCTACTGACAATAAGTAGGTACTTTTTTCATACAATTTCCATTTCGGGAGAAAACGGTTTACAATTGCAGGGATGTTTACAAAAACAAACAAACTGTTTACAAACTGACTACACTGGTTGACACCTGAAACGATTAACAATGTTCTTAAAAAAGTGTCAACCGCTCTAAGCAGTTATGTTGTTTTTGTAAACATCCCTTCAATTACAAAATCTTAACAAATCACTTTGATGATGTCGATCGCTTCAGCATAATATTTTACATATAGGTTTATAGATTTCGCTTTAAGATTTTTTTTGTAATACAAATTTTGAAAGAAGCAAAAAATATAGTTAAAAGTAGTTTTTCATTGTGTCTATAACGTACAAAAAATCATGGAGACTGGAAAATATTTAGAAGTGAAAAATATTTTCGCTTTTTGTATGGACGAGTATGCGGTATACTGCTCTCTTAACTAGGTAGGTACAGTGCCGGATTTAGACATTTGCCGCCCGTAGGCTATGCAGATTTGCCGCCCCTATCCACCTCGCTTATAGCTTTTTAAAGTACTTTCCAATCAGAGGCCTTTAATTTTATAGTACAACACATTAAAATGCATATAAGGTGACTTCACTATTCTAGATACAGATTTATATGGGCCGTTTTTGTCACTCAATGACGATGCGACATGTGACCTCGTTATATTTGCCTGATATGATCGGCGGCTGGGTTTTGGCCACCGAGTGTCAAGGTGCGGCATTGGCAGTCATGCTAGATATAGCTAAGGCGTTCGGTTAGGTCTGGCATCGAGGTCTGCTTGAGGAACTATGCTATACAAATGGATCGCTAGCTTTTTGTCCGGTAGACGCATATGAGCCGTAGGAGACGGAAGCTGCTCCGATAGTGTGGACATTACCGCTGGCGTTCCGTTAGGTTCTGTGTTATCCCCAACGCTGTTATTGCTGCATATCAATAATAATCATTGCTATGCAGACGACAGTACTAGGGATGCGTATTACACAGGCCGTGCCAATATCCCTGGTTTTGTGGTGCTGGAAAGTCATGAAAGCTTGTATCTGATATCGAGAGCACTCGATCTATCCTGAGTTTCGGCATGGGATCGGAAAAACCGGCCAAGTGCGAGTCGGACTCGCGCACGGAGGGTTCTGCACCATCAACAAAAAATAGAGTAAAACAAGCAAAAAAACGTCACCCATCCAAGTACTGACCCCGCCCGACGTTGCTTAACTTCGGTCAAAAATCACGTTTGTTGTATGGGAGCCCCACTTAAATCATTATTTTATTCTGTTTTTAGTATTTGTTGTTATAGCGGCAACAGAAATACATCATCTGTGAAAATTTCAACTGTCTAGCTATCACGATTCGTGAGATACAGCCTGGTGACAGACGGACGGACGGACGGACGGACGGACGGACAGCGGAGTCTTAGTAATAGGGTCCCGTTTTTACCCTTTGGGTACGGAACCCTAAAAATGAGTGAGATTCAATACCACGAAGACACAAGAATCGCCGACCATCCCAAACTAACAAGCGATAAGCACGTAGATATAAAAAATGTATAATGGGGGATGGGGCACAAATAATGTACCAAAATGAAAACGAGAGCGTAGCGAGCGCGAAATTTTTTCAGTAAAAATAACGCAATTTGATAGAAAATAGTACATTTTTAGGGTTCCGTACTTCAAAAGGAAAAAAACGGAAACCATATAGGATCACTTTGTTGTCAGTCCGGCCGTCTGTCTGTCTCAATGTAAAGGGTTTTGACATGACAGAGGGCGGCAAAATCGACAAATAATGCTTGTTATTTAAAATTTACAAAAAAATAGGGACCGGCATATTTCTGGTCGACCCTCGGTCGACCCTATCTGGGCAGCAAATAAAATACTTTTTTTTAACCCAAAATTGCCGCCCCCTAAAATCGGCCGCCCTAGGCTTCAGCCTACTCAGCCTAGTGGTAAATCCGGCACTGGGTAGGTACCCACGTCACAGAATAAGTAATAGGGCCCGATTCGGATTTTGATACGATACCAAGATACGATAACGATATGTTTAAGATCTAACCTGTCAAATTTGACATTTGCGCGATTCTGGAGATACTCTTGAACGATTTCCACAAGATATGGCTTAGAGATCTAATTCACATCTATTAAATATCTAACTCTATCTAACGTAAAAGTGACATTGGTTGCCCGAATTGCGCTGCAAAAGAGAACTAGTTGAAATCTAAACTATAACGTATCTATAATAGATCTAGTACGTGTCGTCTCTTGTGAATATCTTGAAGTTCGAATACGGCAGATAGTATTATCATACCTAAAGTAAATATGGCATTTTAGCGGCGCTTCGCACACTTTTCAACCCCATTAAACTAATACATGAGAAACAAAGTAAATTTGATAGGGTGTTGATTCTACGAGGAACATACATAAAATAATAGATATACTTACCTAAGTTAGTAAATAATAAAAAAGGACAATCCCAACTAATCCCTTTTAAGACTAAGTTTATAACCTTTTCGCCAATATCTGTTTCGCAGCCGAGTGCGGAGTTCTCGGAAATTGTTGCTCACAGATGTCTAAGGCATATAGCTGACTGTACTTGTTCCTCACTATCGCGTACTTACAGCATTAAATACCTGGGTGTAATAGTCGATAGCAACCTCCGGTGGGAATTACATATTGATATACTAAGTAAGAAAATTAGGAAATTAATCTATATTTTTAAAAGCCTTCGCTCAGTAGTCGACCAAATTACATTAAAAATGGTGTACTTTGCCTTGGCACAATCACTGTTAACCTATTGCATTAGTGTATGGGGTGGTGCTGCGAAAACCTTACTCTTGCGCTTAGAAAGAGCGCAGCGTGCAGTCTTAAAGGTAATTTTCAAGAAACCCTTCAGGTATCCTACCATTGATCTTTATAGGGAGAGTAAAGTGTTGTCGGTACGAAGTCTATTTATCCGCCAAGTCATATTAAAAAAACATAAGTCCATAACCTTTGATAAAAGTCTCACGAAAAATAAACGTCGAGTTCGTGTCTGTGGTATACAGAAATTTCGCTTGGCAGTTTCTGGACGTCATGTTGATTACCTTAGTTCTAAATTGTACAATAAGGTTAACGACCTTACCCATATATATGCTCTAACACTAAGAGAATGTAAGCAGAAAGTCACTGATTGGCTACAAACGCTAACTTATAACGAGATTGAGGATTGCCTAGCCTCTCATTATTAAAATATCATTCGAGCAACTTCACTACACACATTTACAAATTAATCACACTTTCAACTCTTGTGTATTTAACACTAACAGACATTGTGGTACGTAAATAGTGTTAACTCTTTGTTATACATACTATGTATTTTCCGATACTTTTAGTTTTAGTTTTATTTCTATTATCAGTTCTGTTGTACACTTGTAGATTTAGTACCATAACCTATATAATAATATAGGTATACTTAATGTTATCTCCGGGGTGAGAGCCTGGTGAACTGTAATACAGGTTTATACCTAGTTCAGACTCCAGTCTCTCACAAAGGATCACAACGGCATCTCTTATTTTAATTTTTGTTATCTTACTGTGAAACTGTTACAAATCCTTTGTGAGCTGATATATTTTTATTATTATTATTTATGTTTTAAATTGTTATTATCTCTCTTTTCGGAGGTTGATTATTATTATTTTATCCCTACTATGTATATAATTCACACTATTGCAGTTTATAATATCTATAGTCTGTGCGGAAAGAGAAGAGTCATAGAATGTAATGGTTCCTTATATTCTACGATTCCCCTCTTTGCGCACAGACTCGATCAACAAATACCTATAATAAATATTTGACATAGAAAAGAAATAAAAAACAAGTTTGAAATTTTAACATTTGACTTTAGAACTGTGCATATGAAGTCGTACTCTTCGATTGTTTGTGTAAACTCTGAAACATTTTTTTTCTACTCCAGCACTTAAATGTGTCAATTAAATGACTGACAGTGATATCTAAAGCAATGTCATTTGAATGATTTGTCTATAGGCTCATAAGATGACTGCTAGCAGTCATCTTATGAGTATAATACAACTGCTTTATTTTTTTTAAAGATACTAGTTCCGATCATCTTGATTGAAAGAGGTATGTTTTCATTTACAATAAGAACTCTTTTTTTTTTTTAAATAATAACTCAATTTTTTTTAAATAATAACTCTTTTTTTTTTTTTTTTTTGCTGCAGCTGTCATAGAAAAAGTAATGTATGCAACAGCTCATAATTGGTTCTTAAAATTCTCGGGTCTTTTTTTTTACAAAACTCGACTACGTCTCGTTTTGTAACTTCGACCCTTGAATTTTAAGAACCCTTATTATATCACTGTTGCATAAACTACTATTTAAATTCCCTTCACTGGAGCTGACAAAAGTTCTAAATTATAAGCTGCCCTATAGATACTTAACAATTATTCATTCAGATTTAGTGGCGCCACCTTCCGAAAAACTAGCGCACGAGCAAGTAAGTAACTTAGGTTTCAGCAAAGGCTACTGAGTTCAGTGGTTTTCCCATTCGCGCGGAACTTTCACTTGTGTGATGCGTTGTTACGCAGCGTTCCGATAGGTGGCGGTTGACTAGACTAATGGAAACAAAATAAATGCGGGAGTAACAATTAACACGACAATAATGACTAATGACATTAATCGAAAACTTTTATTAACTTCTAAAACAAATAAATAAAAATAATTGTAAAAGTAAGTTACCGGACAGTGTTCATAAAATATTATAAATATTTTATGTGTTTACCTTGTTAATTAATTCCATTGTGAAAGTGTGTTGGCGAATGTTACCATTTTAGTTACCATAAATTTCAAAATAATTACAGTTTTAAGGAGTTTATAGCCGCTCAGAGGCATATAAAAAGGACTCCTATTACATTATAAATATTATAATTATAATTTTAACAAATAAAATTTGTATTTGTCTTGGCAAGTTTTGTTATCTGGGCGCGTAAAGGTGCAAAAATGGCGCATAATAGTAGTACACACTACAGTCTACACAGTAGTAGTAGTAGACTCTTTATTGTACAAAAAAATATATTAAAAATAACATACAATTAGTAAGAAGTACAAAAGCGAACTTATCGCTTTGAGGGATCTCTTCCAGTTAACCTGTCGCACGTCATCGTTGCACAATATCAAAAAAACGTATCGCAATAAAGTTGCCCGATCGAAATGTAACCCTAGTAAATTAAAAGGCTTATTAAATTAAACATATTTTCATCTAGTATTTTTTATGTATTTTGATACATACCTACATACATTCATAGACGTTTTCAGCATACCTATGTAAATAAACAAAAACATCGTGACCAAACAGGTAACATTCAGTAACCAATGCTTTAAGTCCAATAATTTATAAATAATAGAATTACTGATTGTGATTACTTAACTGGAAGTATGTTATTAGCGGTAACTTTTATTATTTTACATTACTCAACGACAGGGAATCTAAAACCGGCATAACTTCCTTACGATTATACTTACGTAGTATTTTGTACTAACTATCAATATTATTTGCTAGAGCTGAAGTAACACCGTGCAACCTACCGATCAGTTTAAAAGATTATAGATAAAAATATTATGTACGGTGGCGTTATAAAACAGTTACCCAACCCGATATTATATGGAGGATGTGAACGCTGATTAATACAAAATAGTGATATAAGGATTATAAGTAAATATGTAATACGGGGTAAACGCGTATATATATGCTACAGAATGAGAACTGAAAAGTTACGGCAAATTCAAAAAATAAGGAATTTTAGGCGACTGATGGCAGATTGGTGTTGGATCGAAGGATATACCGTACACGGCGGGAAGAAGTTGATAACTCGCGGGAAAAAAATTGAAGAAATTTGAACCTTATGTAATTTAATTTAAAGTTCTAATTTCTTTAATAAAATATCTCGAGAAATCAACTTCTTCCCGCCGTGTACCGAATTATCTTTAACTAGCGACCCGCCCCGGCTTCGCAAGGGTTAACAAATTATACATAAACTTTCCTCTTGAATCACTCTATCTATTAAAAAACTGTATCAAAATCCGTTGCGTAGTTTTAAAGACCTTAGCATACATAGGGACAGACAGACAGCGGGAAGCGACTTTTGTTTTATACTATGTATTGATATGTTAATGTGTTCGTTAACATTTATTAATATTTACAAACACAGGTAATTTACGAAGAACGAGGTAAAAAATAGGTGTAATCATCTATTTTATTACTTTACAGCTACATGTTTTTAAAATTGTCGGCTTCCTTACAAATGAGGCGTCTCAAAAGTAGTCTTAAAATATACATCTCACTGAAAGTATGCATCACATACCTACAGTAAATACTCGTGACCTGCAGCTATTGAAAGAATTCAAACTCATCAAATCGTATACCGTATTCTCGTGCACTAAGTTCCGGAGTTAAACTGGTTTTTCCGAAGCTGTTATGCGATGATAGTATTACAACATTTATAACTAATGTAACAATAGTATTATTTACATTTTAACAAAATAATCGTAAACTGAAACGACGCAAATGGTTGAAGTTTCGGGTTCCTTTTGGTGAATAATATTAGGTAATAATTTATTTTGTCAGTGAAATACCTACCTATCTAAAATTATAAAAGATGGTAAGTAGATTTGGTAGGTAGTTAAGTATTATTTTGTAAGCGTTGTTTCGCGAGTGAAGAAACCGGAGAAAAGAATGCAGCACCATTTGCAACTACCTCATTCACAAAACATTTTGTCTCGATTATTAGCTCTTCTCTAACTAATACATACATATAAGACGTTTAGACCTGGAGGTATATTCAGATAGTAATAATAGGCTCTTCAACTAGAAAAGTCAACATTGACAGCTGATAGATCATACCCATAAACGTTTGATAACAATACATTATTATCTGAATAGGGCTCCAGGGACCTACATATTATCCGTTAGAGTTCGCGATCCGCTAGGAGTTTAGTAAGGGTTTTACATAATGCTTACTCATCATTAATCACCCTTTGGGCATCAAAACCAATTTTATTTGACCTTAAAGTCCTTACCTACCTAAAAACTAGTTATTAAGTACCTTTCCGCATACAGGTGAGCGTAAGTAGGTAATGCTATTCCTATAAAAGCTAACTTTTTTTAGATTACTTAAATTACTTACTTACTTTTCTGGTAAGGGATAGGTAACCAGTTAGCTGGGTTGAGAGTTGGAACCAAGAGGCCAATTCAAACTTATATTGCGACATCAAAGTGATATCTAAATGATATCAGACTGTGCGTCTCAATCGCGCCTATACATGTACAGATATGTACGAGCGAAATGCATGCGCGACTGACAATACCTACCTTAATGTCACAATGTATGTTTGAATTGGCCTCCAGTTTGAGGTCCCAAAGTTTATTATAAAAGGACGGTCAAAGAAAGACTTTTTCAGAGGAAAACCACTGACCACGTGGTCAGGTTCCCAGTTTAGATGCCCTAAAAACTATGCATTATCTGAGACTAGACTTCGCTTCTCCTAAGGCGACGCGCTCGGTGAAAATTATGAATAACACCAGCGCAGCTAATTGGTCGGCGTAACTTAGATTACTTTTATTATCTACTTTACCCAACAGCACAAAGTTGTAAGATTTTAGTGGTACATTTATTAAATAAAATATGAGTTCTGAATTCACAGAATGCGTTAGATTTTAAAGAATAATTATATAATAGGTATACTTTCAATAGTTTATTTAAATGTAAGTATGTAATTTATGTTTAGACTTGACACATTAATACATGTATCATCCAGAAATATTACCCGCTTTCTTCCAAATATCGTCCACCTAACAGATTAGCTAACAGACGGCGCTTCTTTCATTGGAAAGCGGCCACCATTCTGCTACATTGTCATATGTCATTGATAAAAACATAAGATAAAATAAATAAAACATATTTCAAATAAAAATAAACCCTTAAATGAATGTTTCTAGTGGAATCTGTGCCAATTCACTCACCGAAATAAATTAAAATAATTACATAATTACCTAATCCTCTTACGGAAAATAATTGATAAATTAGAGCTCTTCATAAATCCAGAGCCGGCGGGCAGGCATTAGGAGGCTTATATAAGGGCGGGGGGTACACTAATCTCGGTAGAACATTTTGAAAGAACACGGTTTTACTTGCTAAAGTACCCTTAACCGGGGCAATGGGGATGGCGGGGTGAATAAGGACAAAAACCGGGAATGACATTTACCTCATAATTTCTTTAAAAGTATCCACACACATTGTGTCATGCAAAATTTATTATTATTTTCAATCGCATCAGGTAACTTTTATTCCCGGATTTTATCCCTATTCACTGCGCCATCCCTATTTACCCCGTCATTCCTATTTACCATAGTTGACGACGACAGTGCTTGTTTTCATAATGATATTTATTTTCATAACATTCATTGTAGGCTCTGAAAGCTTAAAAATCCAGGATACGTTTTGACGTAAGTATATTATATATTAAAGTTCTCTTTCATGAAAATGTAAGGGGAAAATCTAGTTACATCTCCGTTAAATCAGTGCTTCTTACATAAGAGACAATAAATAGCCGGCCAATGAAAATATTGAGCAATAATGTTTTATCTTATAAACCTTTACGATCAATGGCATTAATCGGAACGGAGTTCTCAATTCATACTAACAAGGTTTAGTTTATATGTAGTAACACCGTGAATATTGGTTAATATTGGGCCACATAATATTAATATACCACAATCATCGGATTGTTCTTCATTTGGAGACGTTAATTGTACTTAAATATATAGTTGTGCCGCGTCCAGTGTATCCCTGTCCTAAAGAACTTTTCGCTGACCTTACATTATTTGTATTGAATCGGCCTCCTCATCAAAGTTGGTTTAATCTTTTAAATAGGTTCATTACCTACTGTACTGGCTTTTAGGAAGATTAATGAAGTATTTCAAAGAGAATGCTCGTGGGCGATTTTGTTAGCTAACATTAATTGAATTAATGAATGTTTAGTTCTGTCTGTACGTCTAATGGCCTCAATAGAAGTTTCGGCAAAACAACATATTACAATACATTATAAAACCTTACCACTCTGAAATATTAAACTGTAATTGCCTTTCCTGGAAAGTGCATCTTAATTTGCAGCAGCTGCAGTTGCAACAAAAGCTTTGCCCACCTTATTACTGTGACCGCTGGTATACTAATTTCGTGTAGAATGGACAGGCATTTTCGGCCATTTTGTAGAAATTACAACGAATTCTACATTTTTTACTGAAGTAGCAAAGAATTTTACAATTGCTAGTGGACGTAAATGCGGTAAAAGTAATGCAGTTGACAATTAGTGGGAGTATAATAAATTACTGAGGCCTGGTTGTCACGAACGGATAGATTGGCCGACTAATATAGAGTAAGGAAAGAGAAAAAGTTGAGCCGGTAGGGTTATTTAAGCCCTTGCTACACGGTCGCCGACAAGCCTTCTAACCGTCTGACCTTGGTCAGTTTTGATCAAATTTTGTTGGAAACAACTGTCTACATGGTCCGGGACAGACCAAGGCCACGCGGTCTGAACGCTTGTCGGCGACCGTGTAGCAAGGGCTTAAGCCACCATGAGTCTAACCGGGGAGCCGGCAAGCCTCGTCGGCGATGGCGCGATAACTTGGACTCCTTCTTGAGAGGCTGGCCAGATATTGCACTAAATAGAGACAAGTGGAGGAAGAGGGGGGAGGCCTTTGCCCAGCAGTGGGACACAGTGGGCTCTGAATAATAATAATAATACACGATTGAGTAACAAATGTCTATGATCCCTCAAATAAATAAATTCCTCAGGAATCCAACCCAGGACTATTTAGTTTTACAAGCTGGGTCGTAATACCTAAGTCAAATCGGTCGTAAAAAGAGGCCTTATTATTACCATCGTCACAGAATAAATAATACCTAGTATCTAGTATCCATCGTCTACTGTACAACTAAAACTGTATGCTAAGGAATGCATAATAAGAGTGTGCAATGCACAGTAACAGTAGCTAGATGGCTACTTAGTGCTGTAGTGATATGAACAAATAGACAAACAAAGAGCATCTGTCATAGATAAACTAGAGTGTCTTAATATAGTATTAACATCAGTGATACCACCATAACATCCCCCTTATTTTATACAAAATTGCCACTTAGCCTCTTATACAAAATATGCATTAATATTAATTATAGCAGTCAAATTATAAGTTTAGTTTTCTAGGTGGTTTAATTAATCGACCAAATCTAGAATAATTAGCTACAGTAGTCTGCGATGCAGGAGTCGGTGTAGTTGTATGCTCTGCCTGACCCGTTGCTGACTCTGCCTCCTGGGATTGGGTTTCCTGTCTAACTGCCTCTCGTTGTTGAGGTTCCTGCGGCGTCTCCTGGTGTTGGGATACCTGCTTAGATGATGATGATACTGACCTTGATTGTGGTAGAAGGATGTGCTGTCTGTTGCGTCTACCAACAAATCCATCTGGACTGCTCACGATATAGGACCTTGGTTCCGGACCGACATCTACAATTTCTCCTGGCACCCATACACTATCTGGACTCTTTTTATAGTACACTTCATCTCCTTTTTTAAGCTCTGGCAAAGTTTTTGTATTTTTATTATAATATTTCTCTGAAGTTGTTTGATTTTGTTGTTTGGTAGTTAGATGTTCCTCAAACCTAACTGTTTTAGGCCTTAACTTTTCTGCTAGGGTAGGTAACTGAGTTCTAAGACTACGTGACATCAGCAATTGAGCTGGAGAAGCTAAATTTCCTCGTGGAGTGTTCCTGTATTGGAAAAGAGCAAGGTAAAAGTCTGCACCTGACTCATCACATTTAGTAAATATTTTTTTACATATTTTCACTCCAGACTCAGCTAAACCATTTGACCTGGCTAAGTATGGACTAGAAGTGGTATGTTTTATGTCCCATTCAGAGGTAAATTTTTTGAACTCAGTAGAGTTAAATGGTGGACCATTGTCACTCACTATTTCAAATGGAATACCATGACGGCTAAATATAGGTTTCAGTGTACTTATCAGAACATTCGCGCTAGTTGTACTAACACTACTAACTTCAATGTAATTTGAATAATAATCTTCAATTACCAGGTAGGTTTTATTTTTATAATACATGAAATCAATTCCAAGTTTTTCCCATGGAAGTCTTGGTAAAGTATGTGACATTAGAGGTTCAGGAGGATTGGAATTTCTGTGTTTTAGGCATGTAGGACAAGACTCTACTAAATTTTTAATGTCACTTGACATGAAAGGCCAAAACACGCTTCCTCGAGCAAAAGCCTTTGAACGCTCTATCCCTAAATGCCCACTATGTATAATTTTAAGAATATCTGGCCTGATTTTCTTGGGAATAAGGATACTGTTACTCCTAAACATGAGATCATTTTCAGTATGCAAGTCATGTCTATATTGCCAATATTCTTGTACTTGTGGCAAAACTTGCGATTTTGTTATAGGCCACCCTTCAAAGTAATATTTTTTCAGAATTTGCATATCCTCATCTGCGTTCGTGGCGTCCTTTAGCCATTGAAGACGCTCAGGCGACACAGGTAACGATTTCGTTAACAAGTTGACATGGACCACTATGTCCTCATCAAGCTCATCAACACTAGTTTCAGATAAAGCAGCTCTAGATAGAGTGTCTGCAATGAACATGAGTGTGCCTTTTTTATATATGACATTGAGACTATATGCTTGAATCTTAAGCATCATACGTTGTAAACGCGTTGGTACCTCTGCAAGTGGCTTTTTGAAAAGTGTTATTAAAGGACAGTGATCAGTTTCTACAGTTACTGTTTGGCCATAAATAAATTGATGAAACCTAACACATGCGAAGACTATTGCATAAAGTTCTTTTTCAATTTGAGCCATTCTTTGCTGAGTAGTTGTTAAGGTCTTAGACGCATAATATATTGGATGGTTATTTTGCAATAAGACCGCACCGACCGCTGTACTACTCGAATCTACCGAAAGAACTATCGGGACTTTAACATCAAAGTGCGCTAGCACTGGCGCATGACAAATGAGATTTTTAAGACGGTTGAAAACTGCCTCATAGTTTTCATTCCATGTGAAAACACTATCTTTTTTTAAGAGATCCCTCAGGGGGGCTACTTCCTTTTGTTTTCGTTGCTACGACCTCTTCTGACATTTTTCATGACTTTATTTAGTTCTTTGATCACTTCTGACACCAAGTAGTGATATGAACAAATAGACAAACAAAGAGCATCTGTCATAGATAAACTAGAGTGTCTTAATATAGTATTAACATCAGTGATACCACCATAACAAGTGCCTAATTTAAATAATGCAGTGTGGGATTGCAAGAATCTCAGGATGGTAATGGACAATCTCTCGACCTTGCTCGCGTAAGTGACGTTTACTTTCGATATCTCTGTAAGCGCGCAAGGACCTCTAAGAGCCAACTGGTCTCTAAGCTGGAATTTTAATTAGGTCTGAGAGTCTGCAAGTGCTCTTTAGATACCTACTTAGTCCTTCACTCGTGTAATATTTAACGTCCGTCGAAATAAAGATAACATAAATCTTAGACCAAATCATAAATCAATATCCTATACAGGATGGTCCAAACCTTGACGTCCAAAATTTTATTTAGATTACTCACGTCGTGGGCTATCAGAATATACCCCATGTATGTTAGCCGATATTTCGTAGTTTTCGAGTTATGATTTTTTAAACTTTTAACATTTGTTTTGAAATTCCGGGGATCCCATACAGGGTGGCTAAAAAATAACTGCATTCCCGTTGCCAGGGAGGTTTTGGGATTATACTGAGCAAATTTTACTATGGGACCAACCCCGAAATCGCGAAAAAAAATAGCCACCCTGAATGGGAACCCCGGAATTTCATAACAAAAGTTAAAAGTTTAAAAAATCATAACTCGAAAACTACGAAAACTCGGCTAACATACATGGGGTAGGTATATTCTGATAGCCCACGACGTGAGTAATCTACTTAAAAAAAATTTTTGGACGTCAAGGTTTGGACCACCCTGTATAATTCTTTCTAATATTTTAAGATTAGTTTTATGTATTTTTAGATTTAAGTTTTAAGTTTGTTACCCTTTTTATGTAAGATTTGAAGCTTGGAAAATAAATGGTATTTACCGTCGCCCACGGATACGGACACCCGCAACACCAGAAGTGCGTTGCCGGACTTCAAGATGGGAGTATATGCTCTTGAAGGTATGAAGGTCGTAACGGTCTGGAAATACCGTAGGTGACAGTTCATTCCACAGTTTACCTGTGCGAGGCAAGATGTGCTATCTGGTAAAATGTTTTTGAAGAAGCAAATTTTCGCTATAAAGTATAACTGCATGTGGTGATTTCGGCCGGCTTTTAAATTAAATACAACCTATTTACATGGACATATATATTACTTCGTAAGGACGCGACATACGGGCACTACGAAAGGGGCCAGTTTATGGGTGTGAAAATCGCATTTATAGCACCAGCGCGCTCAGTCGCGAGCCGCGCGGCGCAATGTGAAGTTGTCGCGTAATGCATTTTACAATTCAAACAAATGTCTAGGTGTGTTGTGAAAGGATTTAAAAACTGTTACAGAAAAATCTAATAAATTGATGAGATTTCATTTTATCGGTAAGTAATTACAGATTACATTGATTTCTTGCTTAAAACAAATTTTAAGCGATCATTATTTCGCATGCGGCCATGATGGCCTTATACGCGCGCCGTCCAAAGACACATTATAAAATAGACTGCTACCACATACATTATGAAGAGTGTCTATTTTGTGGGTTATGACGTGCTGGTTAACTAACTTAAGAATTTTCCCTTTAATAATAATATTTTGCTAAATGTTGTCATTCAGAAAATATAAAGCTTCTTTGGTTGTTGAATATTTTGTAGGTGATTAATTAAAAATATAATGTATTTATTTTAACATATTTTATATATTTTAACTCCCACTTGTTGCTACTTAATATTATATCAACTGAATTAATAACGGCACGGCGGAATTTGTAATTATGACATTTATATTAATAAAAAGGCGCATGCCTTGTTTAGCTGTCGCAACAATAGCAACATTCATTCAATTGTCACTTCGTCGTTGCCCTAAAGAAAAGAAAACGGACACCGCTCTCCCTCGAGGTATTTTGTTCGGCGCGACGCGAGAGTGCAGTCTACTTTAACATATGTCTCCGACTTGGCCGGTAGTACGCATACTATACAACAGATGGCGCCTGTGTTTGCTTAACGAGAATGTTCAGTCGGATTTGTATGAACGCACTTATCCCTACTTAATATCGTTGCCTATTTACTAACAAATGCCTCGGCAAATAGATATAGTACAAACATTTGATACACTTACAAACTACTTAGCGACGGCCGTGAACATATTTGCACACCGCCATCGACTCGTAGATGTCGTTAGAGTGCTCCAGCTAGGTAAGTATTTAATTCACCAAACCATTTCTTGATCGTGAGCTTGTGGTTTTTGTATTTTGAACTCGAGATGTGTAACAATGATGTGTGATCGAGTTCAGGTGTATACTGGTTGTCTCATGGCAGTGCGTTCGATATAAGAGTTGTGAAAAGCTCAGAGCCACGCGATTAGGTTCCCTAATCAAGTTGATCGGCTGATTGATTTCGGATCTATCTTCGCCACAATGTCTAATTGGGTTCGACGCGCCTAATGCTATGTCCAACATTTCTTTGTGTAAAGCAAATTGTGGCTTATTTACAAAATTAACCGTTGAAACTTAATTTTTTAAATCATTTTACATAATAAAATTAAGCTATACCACAGACTTAAATATACCATAAAGCAAATATCACGATTTGTATTGAAACCAAGCGTGCCGACTTTTTACCACCTACTGTGACGTCACAGCCGATCAATCTCGTGATCTGATCAATCGTCAATTTAGTGATGGGAAACCCTAACCGATTCAAAGACACCATAGATTTTATATCTGCGGTCTCGCTCGCTCACTCCCCGCTCCCCCGCGAACCACGCCAAAAATCACAAATCGATTGTCATGAATGACATCGATTTTCTGACAGACGAATGATCTTCTTCCCAACTTTTCCCTTCAATGAAACTGCTATTTTCAAAATCTATGACTGGATCATGTGGAAAACAGAAATAATGAAAGTTTTTTTGAAACACGGTAGTAATTTATAAACATACTAAACGTATAAACATATATTCGTATATGTTCAAATTACCCTCCTTTTTTAATACTAGATAATATCATTCGTCTGTTCGAAATCGAGTACTCGATTAGAATCGATTATTGATATTGTAGAACGAACAACACTAGTCGCTAAATTTGAGTGACGAATGAGATATGGCCTGTACCACGAAGCCGAAGCGATGCGCGACAGTATCGCTAGTTCCGATATTCATCGACTCTTTAACACACAACGTCAGATCAAACGCTCAAAGCAAACGCGCAATGTAATGTAAATATAGTTTTGTAACGTTAATCTATAGTTACTTAGGTATATTATTGGAAACACAACTTGGAATACTTAAAAAATTGTTTTAAAATGAATTTACGCATAATATCATTTTAAAATTACTTACCTGTGATAGAAATATGTCCTTGCCCTTGGGTGCTTGCAATTTTTGGGCTGTTGCAGTTACTTATCACGCAACGAGGCATTTTTTAATTTTTGACGAACTACCGGCTGCAACAACTGACGCGCGTGGACTGTCAGTAGCGACGGTCAACCTCGACGATTCGTCGGGGTTCGGACACGCGAAGTAGATGCATTTGCGTCATCTAGGTATATTTAAGTCTGTGAGCTATACTTACCGTAAACGTTGTATACCTAAGTTTAGCAAATTAGTTTGTAGATAGAGTTAAGTGCCTTGTTTCGCAAAGTTTTCCCACCTATCAAGTATATGGTTACAGCGTAAACAATATTAACCCTTTGAACACCTTATTAAATTACACAAGACGTTCATTGTTACACATTAACTTTGCAGCTACCGTAGAGCTAAAATAAACCTTATCGCGTACGCAATTCTGATATACATATAATCAACCACTAAAGTCGTCCTTAGCGATGTGAGGATGACAGCCCTTGTCTAGAATATGACTTGTGTGGTATATACGTTATTGTCGTTCAGCAGCAGAAGCCTTCTAATAGTATATTAATATAAAAGGTATCGTATGTGTATTTTTTTTATGTGATAGTCAGCAAATGTATTACACTGAGACGTTGGAACTATCAAGCGGATTTTATTGAATGTGGTCAATCATTTCGTTTATGGCCCGAATGAGATGGTAATTTTTTTTCTTCAATAGAAGCCGAGCTTATTTCTAACGTCTTAAGGATTTTTTATACCAACGCAACACCCACAAATACGACAAAAATCTATATTTTTGCGGTGTTAGTGTAGTTTGCATCTACAATATGTTAAAACAAATATTAGTAATTTATTCTATCGTGCAGTTCGCCGCAAATTCTAGGCCGGATGTAAAATAAAACCACTTAAACCTGTTTGGATTGTATTGCATATTAAATATTATATGTAAGTAAACAATTCATAACAAGGCAATCAGTGCATTACATACCTATTTCAATAGGAAATATTAAAAAGATGTATTTAACAACTATTACTTTTCAACGACGTATAGTAAGTTATAAACTTATAATCACCTCTTAATGGTATTACATTGGCCCCCAACATCTATATAGGCCTCTTGGAGAAAGTTATTTAATATCATAGGCCCGAGAGCACAATTGCCACGAAGACGGAAGTTACGGGTAAAATTAAATCTACAACCCCGTGGTTACTTCATAAATGAAAATATAACGTGTTGGTCGTATATTGATTTCTTGCACTCCCTTTTCCACTACCTCAAAAATAAATTTGTGCGAGAGCGAAACATTGATACTCATAGTCAATTTTAATGGATTTACTTATATGGAACTGAGACGAACTGAATGAAGCCTTCATGTCTGTTCACGACAGTGTAAACTTATCTAAGCTGAAATGACGTGCTTTTGCACCACAGTTCACATAACAACCTACATATATGTAAAATGTAATTTAGCTTAACATTTTAATATGTCTAGTAAAGGAATAAACATGATTTTTAATTGCTTTCAGAAAAATATTTTGGTAACACTAACATTTTGATATGAAAGGAGATCAATACAAGGTCAGAAAATTAGGGGTCATAAAGGTCAGATATTTAAAAAAAGACTTTGTAAAAGCCTTAGTGTAAAAAGATTTCGGTATAGAAATTGTGGCTTCCTTTTGATCTAGAACAAAGGCAATTATGAGACACGAATAATAATTACAAAGCTAATCTCTCTTTGAGATATTAGCTTACTTTGAATTATATTTTTTTAACAATCCCTGTTGACTTTTGTATGATTGATCATTATAATATAAATGTACCTACTGGTTTATGACTTACTTTATCTTTTAAGGCTCTGTAGAACCAAGTAAGTACAAATACTCATATCAGTTTAAGAGAAATACGTGCATGTGAGTGTAATAACTATCGGCCGTATTCGAACTTTAAGATACGTCAAATACTAGAGATTGAAACGATATGGATTGGATATGTCAGTGTCAAACAAGTGTCAAAAGTGACGCGTTTGTTTGAAGAAACGTCGATTCTGTCTGTATGAGTCGTTATCGCAAGGCCGGGCCGGGAGCACAGTACGTATAGCTGGACACCGTACTTTCATACAAATCGCGACGCGGATGTTGTAATCGGCGACGTCTTCTCTTTTATAGTGTCTGGCGAATCTGGTAATGGCTCAACCTACTTACGGTGAAATTTTGAGTTAGTAATGTACAAAACAATGTACTTACAAAAGTATAAGTATGCGGTAGATACCTAACTACAGAAATAACATTGATGTCTTCAAATAGGTAGCATCGTAGTAGTAGGTCATTTGAATGAGAAGGTAAGTAAGTCGGAGCTAATTAGGTTTACTTTTTCTTAAAGAGTTTTATAAGAATGTTTACCCAAACTAGGCGTATCAGTATCAGTCATTGGAGCTATAGAAACCTTGATACTCGCAAACATTAGATTTTCGTGTAACTTAACTGTGAATTTCTACGAGTACCCGAGATTTTCTGTTACTTTTAAGACAACCTATAGAACGCCATAATGAAGATGTACATGTGATTCCAGCTTTATCCGAGGTGTAGCCCTTTATATTACTCTCCTAGGTGCTAGAGTCTGGCTAGCCAAAAATTGTTGACAGATATTTCGTTGTTGTATCACCAATTGTCATTGATTAAAAAAAGCTAAAAGTCAGTCAGTTGTCAATTTATGTCATTCATTCAAATTGTTTGCGGTTTATAAGGGGTTTATTTTAAATAATATTAATAATGTCTATACTGAGTGAGGTCTGCAAACTATTATTTAAGCTCGTAAATAATTACGACAATGTGCGAAGTCGACCTGTACCGTTGTATAACGAAAAACTGCAATGTTTACAAGTCCTAAGCAAATGTAAACAAATCAGGAGGTTGGTGCTGTATAAATATTTTGATACTTAGCATTTAGCATATTTGGCATAGTACTTATGTAATTTTTTTGGTGATGGATTAATATTACGGTATTATCGAGCTTGGTCTTATTACTACATTTCATTTTTCGCCGTGTACAATAGTATAATTATGGTAAGAAAGTGTTAACATATGTGTTTATCGTTGACTGTATTTTATATAGTGGTAGAAATTATGTGAGTAGACTTTGAGTGCACATCAACGTATAATTTAACTTATATCCTTAGGTACAATAGGCACCTTACGTGTGCACAGAAAATCAAAAATATTTTCTAGTATCAAAACTATAATTCCTACTACACAAAGTGTGACTAGCTCAAGATATTTTGAATTTCCCGCCAAACATTTGTGTAATATTTCAGTAGCCAGACTCTATGGTGTATACAGGCTGAGCAATAAAAAGAAATATACCACGGAAAGTCAGAAACTAAAAGAGGTTAGTAAATTGTTTTGACATTGAAAAAAAAACTGGAAATAATAGACAATGTCATCAGTGCCCTGTTTATCAAAAGCTTGTAACTAGTAATACACGTGGAAGTCCCTTTCTAACAAAAACTGTCAAAAAGGGACTTCCACGTGTATTACAAGTTACAAGCTTTTGATAAACAGGGCACAGATCTTCGAGTCTGAGGAAATAGTAGAAAAGCTAACCTAGTCAGAGCGTGCAGTGGAAATTCGTGATATTTGAAAACAGGAACAACATAAACGGCTGTCCATGACTGGATTGAACAATTATGAGAACGCGGCGACGCCGCCCCTGGCGGACGTTAATCATTACCACAGCTATTAATTACCTAAATTAACACAATTTTACAATTAAATAATTTCTTATGTCAGTTCAACACTTTTATGTCTCATTTAAGTCGGGAAACTTATCAGCATTACATCCCCGGCTTTAAATTCATTTCTCATTCAGACGGTAAATTATTTAAATCCCGGCCTGTCAGCTGAATTTGTTCGGAGACTTTTATTGCTACGTGAAAATATTTAATGTTATATTTTGGATTCAATTCGCGTTTGTGGTGATTATTTATTGAGTTTAAATGATAATCGACTCGGTTTTGTGTGTTTTGTTTGCGGTTGGTACCTCTTGGCTAAATGCAAACTATATTAGTCAATCGACCAACACACAGTCTGAAAAGCTATTTGCATAGGTCCAAACTTATATGCAACACTGCCCTGGTGCGCCCCTACCAACTTTGCCGACTAATCCACCTATAAACTAAAAGCGACCCAAATGAGAATTTGACACGAATTAGACACGTGTGAACGTAGAAATGTGTTGATCCAGGATATTTCTCCAAATATTCCAAATACGTTGTGATAGACGACGAGGACATATCATATCTATACCGGGACGGTGCACGGTGGCAAATCCTCAAGTAGGTTCACATGAGCGTGCCTGATGCTTTATACGTGTATTCGGATTCTATAATTATGTTGACAGCATAAGGGATGAATGCAAGTGTTTAGCAGTAATTACAATGCTACCTCGCGATACCTACGCACTACGCAACACTTAAAATTGTTCTTCGATTTATAGATAGGTAGGGCATCCATAGCTATTCCTTTAGTCCCTTTATCTCAGGTTTCATAAGCTGTTAAGGAATATCAGGATGAATAATACTTCGCATCTGCCTTAATATTCGTCTGTAAGGATCCCATTTATCTGGCTAAGAGATTGTCACAGCCAATTATCTTTCGTGATTGGGTGATTTATCTCTTATGTCGTACTTATACATATACAAATAATGTTGATACATTCTATGATTTCGATTTTATTTCAGACGAAATTGAATAAAATAATTGTTTCAAAGGAAGCCTTGGCATTATTAGGTACTTATTAATGTAGAAAAAATCTGACTGAGAACATGTTTTTGGAAAACACTCATTAATGGCTCAATGGAAAAAAAAATTCGTGGAAAGTATTTATCACGCTACACTCGTATTTCTTTTTTGTGTAGGTACGCTTGGTTCAGATGCGAAAAGTATTTACTCGTACTATTTACTAAATCATAAAACTTTTTAAAACGCTATTTTATTTTCAAAGACCCATTAGATGATATGCCACGCGTTGATTTTTACTGATTAAACAATTTTCTTTCTTCGCTTTTGAATTACCTACATGTATGGAGTAGGAGTACCCCCCTAAAAATAAATACCTGTGTATTTTTTCATTTTAACTATAACTAAGTAGCGGCTTACAATATATGTACACCAAATATTTTCCAAATGTAACTAACTAGTTTATAGTTTTTGAGTAAAATTGCAGTGAAATACGGACAGACAGACGCATGGACGGACGGACAGACAGACGGACATGACGAAAAATTATAAGGGTTCCGCAGCCAAAACGGACGGAGTAGCTAAAAAGTGAGGAGTAAGTAATTAGTTCTTGTTGAAATCGTATGTAGCAGGGAGTGGCTATCAATGGCGAGCATCGGTGTTAGCGTTGCAGCATGCTCCGATAATTTTACCTATTTTCTAGCTTCGTTTTCATTTGTTAGAAAGTGTACGATAGCTCCATTTCCCATGCCTAATAGGTTATACCTAATTGAAGTTTTGAAAACATGGTTGTCTGGAAGAGATCGCTTTGTAGCAATAAGACCACCTGTTGTTACTTAGTTATATTTTCCTTTCTATTAGTTCCTTTGTAGTTTTACATGTGAAATGTATTTGTTATTGGTGCAATAAAGAGTACTTACTGTGTAGGAAACTATGTAATAAACTATCTGTAATGAAGGTCGAAAAAACACAAATTAAGCAGTATGCCAAATAAATAAATTACAAACAATTATAATACTCCATTTCAAACATTCTTTAACATTAAAATTAAGAAAACCAACAAAAGGTTCAGGCGGAGTATGTCACTTTCTTAGGACGTCACATTCTGAGTTCGTCACTTTCTGACTTTGTCACTTTCTGAGATCGTCACATTCTGAGTTCGTCACTTTCTGATTTTGTCACTTTCTGAGATCGTCACATTCTGAGTACGACACTTTCTGAGGACGTCACTTTCTGAGTACGTCACTTTCTGAGAACGCCACTTTCTGAGGACGTCACTTTCTGAGTTCGTCACTTTCTGAGTTCGTCACTTTTTTAGCATAGGTACGATTTAACAGTATAATATACCTGCACGAAAGATGTATACTGCCAGCTACCAGATTAGCTGTTCGACATACGGTCGCTTTTATATCCTACATACCAATACCAATCTCTGTTTGCCTTACACCTAGTCAGGTGTAAGACGTTTACGTGACGTGTAGACGTGTGTAGGACGTTTTGCCAAATGGAATTCTCTACCAGTAGTTTCGTGCAATAAAGTGAAAATAGAGAAATAAATAATAATAATAAAACAATCTAATTATGTTTCAATCAGAGTATTTAATTCAGAATAAGTACTTAGAAACTACAAGCACCAAAACATTTAGCCACAGATTGGAGTTAGGCCGGCAACAGCTTCGATTCAATACACATAAATGTATCGCACAGTAGGAACCATGATTTTATCATTCTCCGCTGTGATTAGCTCGTGAAGGTATCACGGCAAGCTCGCTGACACCAGTAGAAGGTCATAATTCCAACATATTTACATTTTAACGGACTGCCGCTCCTTTCGTGACAACATATTCTTCAGCATACCGCGTCTTCTGTCATGTCTCCATAAACTCAAACGTCTTTTTTTCTGATGATAGTGTAAATTTTGGATACCTATCTGCGTATAAAATCAGCATTGTAGTTTTGTTTCAGACAATATTTCTTCTCGTGTCATCTGTGGAGAATAGGCGTCAATGGATTTTTTCTTCAAAGCGTTGCCGAATTTCAGAATATATGTTCAGCCATCAATCACTTCTGCGTATGGAGTGATCCATACTCTCATAGTTCTCATGTTCTTTATTTGTTTGTTTTCTTCCTATATAGGTTACACGATGAATTTTTAAATTATTATTACATTATACTTTTAGCCTGACAATAGAAATCTAGCATGTCGCCGATTTGACAACGCTGATTTTTTTTCTATTTAAAATGCGAAACTACAAAAAGGTTATATATAGTTTGAGGACTGTCTCATTTCAAACATAGACAGAGATAATCATACTATCTTTGTCTTACTCTAGTACTAGCACCCAAAAGAAAAGGATGAGTATAGTTTGTATTGTTCTTATTTAATGACAAATTGGTTTAACCAACTGTAATTTGATAATATGGTGCGCTAGCTTCGACCCGTGACTTCATCTGCGTGGAAATATGATGATAATAATTATAGCTGGTCAACCAAATCTTGTCAGTAAAAAAAGGCGCGAAATTCAAATTTTCTATGGGATGATATCCCTTCGCGCCTACATTTTTCAAATTTGCCGCCTTTTTCTACTGTCAAGATCTGGTTGACCAAGTATATGTCCTTCCCCGGGCCTCAAATCTTGGGGAACGAAAATTTGATTATTTTTGCGCTACGACGTACGGTTTAGGAGATACAGCATTATAAAGTTTTTTTTTTGTTTTTTTTTTATATTAATTAGGGGTTTCTTACAGAGGAATGAACATTCTATTATTTTTGCACTACGACGCACGGTTTAGGAGATACAACCCATAAACCTTTTTCATTCTTTTTTATTTTTTTCTTGTTTTTCGTGTTTTTTAAACATCATTTAAGGGTTTCAAAGGGGAACGAAAATTTGATTATTTTTGCGCTACGACGCACGGTTTAGGAGATACAGCATTATAAAGTTTTTATTTTGTTTATTTTTTATTTTTTTTGTGTTTTATTTTCAAATATTAATTAGGGGTTTCTTACAGAGGAATGAACATTTTAATATTTTCGCGCTCGGTTTAGAAGATACAACCCTATAAACATTTTTCTTTCTTTTTTTTTTCGTGTTTTTTAAATATTATAAGGGGTTTCAAAGGGGAACGAAAATTTGATTGTTTTTGCGCTACGACGCAAAGGACCTAATTATTGTTTATAAATCATCATCATCATCATTATATTTCCACGCAGATGAAGTCGCGGGTCGAAGCTAGCGCAAGGTGAACCAGGATCTATTGAGGGTGCGCCATGTTGCGGAATTTCACTGGAAATAATTTTTTCATACTACACTGAATTGTCACCCTATACATGAGAATAACAGCGCCCTCTTGACAATTATCATATATTACTGGTCAGGCTATACAGTCCGTTAACTCTAATGACCTTCGGATTTTAGAAAGATACTTACATCGGGTATCGGCGGTAACACGCGAAGGTGATACTGCTATTCTGCTTTCTTACTCACTCACAAAAAGTTTTAAACTTACCGCAAAAAGTTAGGGATACCTATTGTCTCAATGTAAAATAAGCCCTAATTTAATGACGTTATGCTTAATATTTGGTTGATGACTATATTGCTATTTGACTTTTTGTCATATTCTATATAAAATAGAATCAGAATTTGAAAGCAGAACGTCACACCGTCATTTACTACTTCTGGCTGAAATTATATAGAGTGGTAATAACAGTCACAATTTTTTTTGTAGGTAAGTAAGTATATTTTATAGTTTGTTATTTTATCTTTAGTTTTAATTCAAATTTACTTTAAAATAAAAGAATAAATTAAAACAATAATTTTAAATTTAATTTGTAAATATACAGTAAGTACTTAAAAGTCACATATTTTAATGAATTTAAATATTTACTTACCTACTAGTTATGGTGGTATTAACTACTCTATACAAGGTGGTACAAACCTCGATGTCCAAAAATTTTTTTTAGATTCTTCACTACGTGGGCTATCAGATTACTAATTTGGGAACTTTCCACCTCGGTTCCTTTGACCGGCGACTCTGTCAAATTATGATGTTATTATGGTGTTAAGGTCCCTTTTTAGAGTTTTTCGTAAATAACTCTTGAACGGTGGCCCGTAGCAAAAAATGTTCTACTACATAAGTAATCCATATAAAATTTCCTACAAAAAAGATTCAGTACACTTTTTCGCTAGGATCAATGTTAAAAAATATATTAAAGTGGGAAAGTCACGTATAATTTATGCTAAGGTTGTTATTTTTTAGTTTTTCGTAAATAACTCGTAAACGGTAGCCCACAGCAAAAAATTATCTTTTACGTAAATAATCTATTTGAGATTTCTTATAAAATAAATGCTACTTTTTTCGCTAGGATCAACATTAAAAAATATATTTTCTATTTTCTATTACGCGATTACGTCCGATTTTACCCGAAAAACGAATTTCATTCTGAGAGTTAACGGACTGTAAGTATAGTTGGTCAAACCAATTTGTCATTAAATAAGAACAATACAAACTGTACTCATCCTTTTCTTTTGGGTGCTAGTACTAGAGTAAGACAAAGATAGTATGATTATCTCTGTCTATGTTTGAAATGAGAGAGTCCTTTGACAAACTACTTATATATAACCTTTTTGTAGTTTCGCATTTTAAATAGAAAAAAAATCAGCGATGTCAAATCGGCGACATGCTAGATTTTTATTGTCAGGCTAAAAGTATAATGTAATAATAATTTAAAAATTCATCGTGTAACCTATACATATAGGAAGAAAACAAACAAATAAAGAACATGAGAACTATGAGAGTATGGATCACTCCATACGCAGAAGTGATTGATGGCTGAGGCTGAACATATATTCTGAAATTCGGCAACGCTTTGAAGAAAAAATCCATTGACGCCTATTCTCCACAGATGACACGAGAAGAAATATTGTCTGAAACAAAACTGCAATGCTGATTTTATACGCAGATAGGTATCCAAAATTTACACTACCATCAGAAAAAAAGACGTTTGAGTTTATGGAGACTGGAGACATGACAGAAGATGCTGAAGAATATGTTGTCATGAAAGGAGCGGCAGTCCATTTAAATGTACATATGTTGGAATGACCTTCTACTGGTGTCAGCGAGCTTGCCGTGATGCCTTCACGAGCTAATCACAGCGGCGAATGACAAAATCATGGTTCCTACTGTGCGAAACATTTATGTGTATTGATTGAATCGAAGCTGTTGCCGGCCTAACTCCAATCTGTGGCTAAATATTTTGGTGCTTGTAGTTTCTAAGTACTTATTCTGAATTAAATACTCTGATTGAAACATAATTAGATTGTTTTATTATTATTATTTATTTCTCTATTTTCACTTTATTGCACGAAACATAGGACGTTTTGCCAAATGGAATTCTCTACCAGTCAGGTGTAAGGCAAACAGAGATTGGTATTGGTATGTAGGATATAAAAGCGACCGTATGTCGAACAGCTAATCTGGTTGCTGGCAGTATACATCTTTCGTGCAGGTATATTATACTGTTAAATCGTACCTATGCTAAAAAAGTGACGAACTCAGAAAGTGACGAACTCAGAAAGTGACGTCCTCAGAAAGTGGCGTTCTCAGAATGTGACGTACTCAGAAAGTGACGTCCTCAGAAAGTGTCGTACTCAGAATGTGACGATCTCAGAAAGTGACAAAGTCAGAAAGTGACGAACTCAGAATGTGACGTCCTAAGAAAGTGACATACTCCGCCTGAACCAAACAAAATTACTTAACGTATAGGTACCTAACTGAGGTAGGTAGGTTAATTAGTAGTTAGTAGGTTATTAGGTATATGATATTACATAAAAATTTGGTATGTGTATCACTATTCACTATTTATATTATGTAGATGAGCTCAGTAGTTTAGAATAAGACCTGAGGCTGATTGTCCATAATAAATACTTACTGTATTGTGGTACTTGTGGATTAATTTATAGTTTTATCGTACCTAATGTTTTAGATTTTAGGGTAATATCTTCACTATTTTATTTTTTCAACCTGAGAATTTTTTTTGAGGCTAACAGTGGATTATTCAATATTCGAGCATTTAGTAAGTTATAAATTACGTATTATAATTAAATTTACCAGTTCATGCAACATTCCCCAGCATTTGCTAAAGCGTCAGTTCAATAAATTACCTGATAACAAATGAATTGTATACTGCCCGGTTTTCAAAAAGGTTTACGTAGACGAAATTGTAAGGTGTTTCTGCTTCTAAAGATTTAGAGCGTGGGTGATAGAAGCTAGACGATACGGGTTAAAATCCTCTCGGTAAGACACGTCCAAGGCGGCCTCATTTCCTGGCGCTGTACCTACATTCTAGCAATTTATTGTTACCTACCTATCTATTTTTTAGGGTTCCGTACCCGAAGGGTGAAAACGGGACCCTATTACTAAGACTTCGCTGTCCGTCCGTCCGTCTGTCATCAGGCTGTATCTCATGAACCGTGATAGCTAGACAGTTGAAATTTTTCACAGATGATGTATTTTTGTTGCCGCTATAACAACAAATACTAAAAAACAGAATAATATAAATATTTGAGGGGGCTCCCATACAATATACGTGATTTTGTTGCCGTTTTTATAGATAATGGTACGGAACCCTACGTGCGCGAGTCCGACTAGCACTTGGTCGTTTTTTTTTAGCTTAGGGCTTATCTTGGTTATGGTTGCATCCTCAGCAGCGGCAAAAAGCAGCAGCTTTAGATCCCAATTTAGTGTTATCTAAATAACCCTGTCTTACTGAAAGCTCTAGACGCTGGCGCTGCGCTGCTGAAAATATCTAACTAATTTATCATAAAAAAAAATACTTTTCAACACTGCTAGCGTCAGTGTATAATACAGAGAGTGTACTTTGCTCAGAGAAATGAAGTTTTAATTTTTCCAAGTGTAGCCCCGCCCTGGGCCAGTAGAAGAAATAAGAACTTTGTATCACGTTGAATAGCATACATACGTAACTACTTACAAGTAATACAATATTGTTTGTAAATTATACAATACATCATTAATTAACAGGCAATAATATCCAATATTGTCTACTTAATACGCTGTCAATGATCTTACGTGGAAATAGAATCAGCACAACATCCATGTGGCCACAATTTCCGTATAAAGCATAAAGTTGTTTAATATCGCGCTTGTTTTCGTGCTGATAATCGAGTTATGCGCATGTCAATTGTTTGGTTGTGAGCATGTCAACAAACCCTTGTCTTCCCGTAGGGCGACCCCACTACGTAGAAAGTGAACGTGCGGCCGGCGCCGGCGCGAGCGCTGCGCACACGCGGATCGGCAGTGACGCGCGAATCACGCCGCCGCGTTCGAATTTCGAACTAATTCACAACGAATTAAATTTAAATTATTTTTTACTTATTTTTGGAGCTGTGATAGTGCTGGCTGAAAAAATGAAGACGAAGATTTTTGTAATATTCGGTAAGTAGTTTGAAAATTTTACATTAATAAAAAAATTGCATTATAATTAAACTAATCAACTAACTATTACTTAGATATTGAAAATTCTTAAATTAATTTGCCTACAACTATTAATATATTATACATATTCTAATATTTATAGGAAACCAAAGAAGTACCTCTACATGTTAAATATGTGTACATACATTTTTAATATTACCTTAAATTTTATTACTACGGCAACCTATCTATTAATTATTTTTATACAATACGCAATCTCATTAGTACTTACTTATTCCAATGTTTAGTTGAATAATTTATATAATATTATATATGTTTTTATATACGTGTGAAATGTTTGACAACTTAGACTTTTCTCGCCAAAGATTTCCCGCATCATTACTATCCGCATGATATAAACGCGCGTGCGCCGAGGAAAACGCCCGGGGGTGTAGAAACGGCCAAGACTCATTCCCCACGGCACAAGTAGCGTATGGTACATACCTACATACACACATGTTATCTGCTCTTAGATTGTTCTACTTTATCTTATTTTATGAAAATATTAAGTGTCGTCATTCAGTCATGCGTCTTATAATTGCACCGCAACTTTTGCTAACCGCAGAAATTATAGAGGTTTATCACTTGATTGAAATTGAAAAAAAAAATATAGAAAATTATTAAACTTATATTTTATTAACAACGTTAAACACTCGCACAAAACACGAATAACGGCAATTTCTATTTCATTTTATCGAATGTTCATCCGAATTATCAACAAACAGAAATTTCGTGACAAATTATTATTCTATTTCGTTAAACATTATCTGAAGCTATTTTACAATTTTAACGAAAAGTGTATTCTTACTGTGTTCTATGAAGTTACATTTGCATCTAAATTCTAATGCTAAAGAAAACGTGAACGATGACTCTTCGCGTCGATGGCCGATGTGAACGCATAATGTATGCGAATCTTTCTATTGTCTATAGATAAGGAACCGATTGAGAGCGTTTAAAAATAGAACGTTTTCCCATTTGTTTAACGAAAGTAGGTTACTACATCGGAAACTTGGTCGGGTCGGGGGAAAAACTGGGTTTTCGAGGAAATTTTAAATTTTAGTTCCTGTGAAATGTAGAATTTATTAAAAAAGTTTTCCTTTTAATGGTTTTGTTTTTCTTTCATCCTTTATAAGTCAAGTGAAACAGCTTTATTTAACTACGGTAAACAGCTAAATGAAATATAGTAGAATATTATTTTATATGTAGGTACCTACCTCAGTCAAGGCCTAATTAGATAGGAACTAATATCAGAAACAATGTTAACGCATGTGGTTAGGGTATATATTTACATTGTATATTAACCATCTTCATTAACTACATATATTTTAGTAGGTACCAAACCAAATATAATAAATATGTAGATACGAGTACTAAATTTATAAGAATATAATCATTTTCACCATAGATAGAGACGTACATACCTAAGTAATTAAGGAATTCTAAGGCTAAAATGTCACGAACAGAAACTAGCAACCTGGCCATTCATTAACTTCCGTAGAACAGTTACCGTTGCAGTTAGCATGTACATGAATATTCATAATTAAAATTTGAATTTCCCTATTTTCCACTCCAATTTCAACTTTGTCGGGTAATTTACCGAAGCACGGCAACACTGTCAAGTCCTTTTTATAGCATTTCGCGTGAAATTTAATAAAAACGAATTTATGTTCGACTTGCTGCGTCCACGATTTTGTTATAAATTTAAAGATTTTAATTAGAACTTAGGCATAAAATAACATCCAAATAGGTATTTTTTACGAATGTATAAAATCGGCACAATTCGAACAATTCCTATAAAGGTGTCTTGGGATGTATTCGTTTTTCGTCAAGTTCTTAAATTACTCCTATTCTGCTTTCGTCACGCATTCTACATTGAAAGCCACCGACGATTGTGACGAATGTAGAATGGGTGACTGTAGTATTTTGGTAAATGTAGGTAGCTCGTAAAAATATGTCAAATGTCAGTTTGCCGTGAAATACATGTCCGTTATGAGCTACCTACATTTACCAAAATACTACAATCCCTAATCAAGCAGAAAATCCCTAAGAAAGCAGAATAGGACTAATTTAAGAACTTGACGAAAAACGAATGGGACGACCCAAGACGATACACTTATAAAATGTCACACCGATACGATACCGATTTGTCAGTGTGACAAAGTGACATTAAATCTCTTGAACCGAAAACGTCACTTTTGACACTGAAACATCGGTATCGTCTATTACATGTCCCTCAAATTAATGGTTCGTCTGAGTTAAATAAGCATTTCGAGTTGGGCAGGACATAATAGACCTTTTTACCAGTGATGGTATTATTTCTAAAGGGTTTCTTTATTTTTTCTCATTATAGTCTTGATTTAAGTGTTTTTTTTTTCTTGTAAACGTGTTGTTAATTTTTAGGATATTACGTAACTCGTAATTTTTCCAAAAAACTTTTATGATAAATATTTACGAGTACGGCCTGATCATCTCGCAATAGATGTGATCATTTTATGTAGAGTATTCGCATTGTGCAACGCCGGGGTCAATCGTGCAATCGTACGACTTAGTATCGAATACGATTATCTCCTACTTATTTTAACGATCGGAATTTCGATAGGCATCCTAATTATATTTTACATGACGACATTCTCGTTATCTACATCGAATTCGCAATGCCAAATTATGTATCTCAATAAAATGTTGCTGACTGAAGAGGTATTATTTGCTTAGCCCATCTGAATCGCAGGGAGTCCTACATTGTAGGGAATTTTACCTTTTGTCTTTTATTTTATTAAATTATTTTATTTTATTTGTTTTTACTCCTAGACTAGAGAACTCTCCGGTTTTGTCCTTGTTTCCATATGACCTTTACGATAGCGCGCACGTGAGATGCACTGAGTCGTGTCAAGGTCGTATCATAAAAAAATCAAAAGCAATACAAATTGGCAGGGCCGGATTAACCCTACGGCAGAGTAGGCAACTGCCTATGGGCCCCGCCTCGGCTAGGGGGCCCCGGCGGCCCGGCGCTCGTAAAAAAAATATTTGTTCCAAATAGCCAAAATTCATAAAAAAAAATTATGGTACCTACTCATACCTAATGTCCAATATCAGTTTCTCAGACACAGAAACATTAGATGATTATGAACCTAAATTATGTTATTTTATAGCTTTTAAAGTCTGTAATGTCGAACTCGAATTTCAGGCTCTCGAGGGCCTAAAACCTCATCAATGGAAAGTCAGTAATGTGGAGATTGCTGAGCTCGACCTTCAGCCTCACTTTATAGCTCAATTTTTGGTTTGTCTTCCAAATTTCCTCTTCTTCAGCTTAGCCTTTGGCCTCGCTGCGCCAAGCTCGGCCTGCGGCCTCGCTTTTTAATACTCGTACAATGGACATTGGTTAGCGTCTGTGCTTTAGCTGAGCTTATCCTGAAACACGGCTTTGGCCTCGCATGAAAGCACTCCTCACTGGGGAACTTCGGAGTTTTAGGCCCGGCCCGGCCTTTTTAACACGCTTTCACAATTATTTCACAAAAAAATTCACGCTCGCTGCGCTCGCGTTTTTTGCTGCTTTTCAGGTTGACTCTGTACCTACATGCTAGCTTGACTGGTGAATGCATGAAGTGTCATTGTGTCATTTATACATGGAAAGTCTATATTATTACGTTAATTTTAATCATGTGGCTCGGCGTATGGTCTTATGGTCGGACAATCGCTGTTCAGCCTGGCAAAATATTTAACTACCTATTGAGAAAAAAAGGGCTCTCCCCACACTAGACGCAAAAAGGAATCGGCAAAAACAGATAGAAAAAGCTTTATGTCCACGCAATAAGAGCGAAAAAGACATCGCTCGGTATGTTCGGATCGGCCCAACTGACACCTGAAATTAAAATCGCAAACTTACATCCTTGTACTTACTGAGCAACTTCTGAACATTATGTACATATGTAGAATTGACTGTAAGGGGGCCCCGAGCATTGCACTGCCTAGGGGCCCCGACATGCTTAATCCGGCCCTGCAAATTGGCATAAACAATTACTTGTAAAGTCCAAACAACCGTGTTAGCGTTTTATTAATACAAAAATCATTCCATATTAAAATCAGCAATAAAAACTCTGATTGCGAAAAGTTATACCTACTTACCTATATGTTTTTCAATGTCTAGGACATTTCTGCCCTACTATAATAGTACAGAACAGTAGTAACGGCTACTGGAAAACCAATTTAACCCTTATTAAGACAGAGGCGATTTAGCATGGTCGCTAAATTGCCTCCGCCTTGATATGGGTTAAATTGGCCGACAGTTCCGTTCAAAAATGTCAACTCAATGTCAGCCTTCAACATTAAATATTGAACACAAATAGTTGAAGTGTCTCATGTGGTTGCTAAAATCACCTCGTAAGTTGCATAGGTATAGGGCCGTATTCGGATTTAGATATCTATTAGATATCTATTAGACATCGCCAAGATATGTCAGTAAGTCAGTAAGTGTCAAAATTGACGTTTTTGTTAGAAGAAACGTCACTTTTGACACTTGTTTGACACTGACATATCTTGGTGATGTCTTATAGATATTTGACGTATCTTAAAGTTCGAATATGGCAGATAGTTAAATTTTGAATTAAAATTCATAATAAATAAGGCTTTATAAAATGAATGTTAGTGTCTCAGTGCCACCGCCTAGAGTTTGGCTGAATTCTGTTAATAATTGCGGTTTAGCGCGCGTTCTCAAATGAATTCGTATTTCAACGGAAAATGTACGTACTTAATTATAAACGAGGCAACAGAACAGACCAAGATAGTCCTATGACGCAAACTCAACGGGACAAATTTAAACTTTAAATTCTTGTAGCTTGTAGATCCCTTTTTAATATTGCCTACATTATGTATGGAAGTTAGGTAACCCTTAAAAACTTCGAACCCGGCCATTAAGCATTTTTCTCAAATTATACACGTGACACGTGCTGTTAAAACACGCGAACTCTAATTTTGTAAATGCATAGAATTTTAAATATCAATTTTATTGCTTCGGTCTTTTTATGGTGAAGTTAAGTGCTGGTTGAATTTCAAGTTGCTCTTGTAGCATTGAAGAGTGCGTTTATGAATGGCGTGGGAATTTGTTAGTGTGTCAATATCACTATTAGTTATATAAACGTACAATAAACGATTATTTACTAGAGAAGAATTTATAATCAATAAAGGAATCATTTTGCTATGGATATCTTTGTACTGTTATAAAAAACTATTCCACAAAGGGTGGGTAATGGCATTTATTAGGTGTAAGTAGGTACAATACGGCAGAAATTCAATTAATTAAGTTATAATGATACTAGAGAGAACTCACATACCTGTTTTATTTGGAAACTCTATTGAAGCATATTATTGATTGAAAATAAAAGAAACTTTCCCAATTATTTGAATAACGAAACGTTCCCAGAACAAAGATCGTTTCCTGAAACACAATATGTTTTCAAAAGTGATTGATAGGAGGAAGTAATCATATATTCCGGAATTGTATTAACTCTTGTTTTCGAATACGAAGTCATAATTGAAATGTAACAACTTTGCTTTATACAATGCTCAAATTGTAAATTGTTAGGAACTTATTACCTCAACAATCCACGTAACATGAACGCATATCAGTAGTTGCCTTATCTCATGTGCGAACTGAACAATACAGCCAGACAATAACTAGACATATCTCAGGTTCTCATGTGAACCTTCGCCGATTGTGGCGGAGGTCATATATGCATTATGTGCAAAGCTGCATATGGTTTTTGCGATGTTAGCCAACGCCTATTGATGCTTACTACATCCTATGGAAAATGGTGGCGTTTAGTTCCGTGTTCGACATTTAGGTTAAGTACCTAATGTTTTTGTGGCCGTAGATCAATTGAAATGTAGTTCCGGGAAGTTTTGTGGACTACTACTACTTTACTTTGAATTTCCCACGTAATATAGGACTATTTAATTTACACAATAGAGATAGGTACAGGAAGGAATTAGTATACCTGTCATTGGTGTGCCTTAAAATTGTAAGCAAACGTATAGTACCTCATAGAAGTTCATAATATTGATGAGATATAGATATACTGTAAATGTAGTTTGGACAGCAATATTTAGTATGAGAAATATTTTCAATAAATAATTAGGTATATAAATTGACAGCGGAGCATACAAGATTACATATTAACGGTATCTTTTTTTGTAGTCCTTCTTTTTCGTGAAGCCTCAAAGTTAAGTTTGTCATGGCTTAGTGCGACTGATATTATAATGCAATTTTTATGTTGTTTTTTTTTTTAATCTGTAGGTCGGACACCTATCAATTTAATAGAAAATAATTACTGGGCTACCATTAAATTAAAATATCGTTATTCTATTTTGAATAAATCTTGCACATAGATCAAACTTTGAGATTAAGATACAAAAAATTTCTTTCAAATGTATTTACTTAAACCGGCAAGTTCAAACGAAGAGCTTCGTTACCAGAGTCAACCTCGAAATGTTCACTTGAAGTTTGGCAGCGCTCCAGCTTAATACGTATATCAAAACTGATACACATAGGTATGTACCTATCTAGTAGAACATTAATATCATAATCACAACGTCTCAAATATCCAATGGAGTATTAACTTGTGAAGTAAGTACTAAAATGTAATGAAAGCTGCAAAACTGATACTATTCATGGAACACATGACCCTTAACTAGCAATAATGTTTAAATTTTATTTAAACTTACGTACAAGTTAATTGAGAAATTTTTATTCAGAAAAGTTCTCAAGCGCGTCTTTTAACGTATTTATCTTTGAGGTGTACCTATGAGTTATTTTCTCAAATGAAATCCGTTATAATGTACATGTTGAAAGTATTTAATTAAACATATCTTAGGATATGGGCATTTCTATTTAAAGTTGTACCATGACTCACTTGACGAGTTGAAAATATAATTTGGATTATTTGGTACTTTTTCATGTAATTCTATGAGTAAATATATTCTAGTTTACTAAACACTAAAGAGAATCGTCATATTTTTAGGATAAACCAGTTAAAATTAATATTTAATAGGATGAGGGAGGTTTTTTGTGGTCCGTTTGGTTACAAATGGTTTTTGATGTAGTAAATAAACAACATACTTGAAGCAAATGTTTTTATGTTCAAAGCGTAGAACTGTTAATAAACAAACTAAAAACAATCACCATTAACCGATTAAGAACAAACATTTTTCATAAAAGGGAATTTTAGGTGGTTTGGTTACGAGGTGACCCCAAATCGTACCTTATTTTTAGGTTTATTAAATAGTTATTGGTATTACTGCCATGTGACGAATAGCAATCATTAGAATTATCAAAACATATGATTATTGTCAAAAAAATTAAATATTTTAGCTTTTAAATATTAAATAAACAATAATAAATACTTTTGAAAACAAGGGGACATTTCCAAATGGACACCCATGTAATTTAATGGACAAAGTAAAGACGAGATCACAATAATCAAAAATTTACACAAATACTCAGTGATAAAAAAAAAGGACTACAATATATGTACTAAAATCAGTAGATAGAGTTTTAAACATAAAATAAATCAATATTACTTTATAAAATATTACTTATTAATTGCACATGAATTAAATAAGTACAGACAAAGTCACGGTAAAAACTACATATACTCAGTGTGCGTGCGACTTTACCGTGTCCGTATGGTTACATTTTTCTAGTCCGGCTATATGTTACGCTTCAAATTGTTACCAAACGGACGTAACGATTTGTCTGGGCCAGAATTAAATATATTCAAAATAATACAAAACTAACCACAATATTCAACTTATTTACTTGAAAAATAACTGCATGAGACATAGTTTTATTTAATATAAACAGTATTTCAGTTACTTAAGGTTTAAGCCTCAAAAACTGTTGAACAAAACGGACAAAACATTGGGTAAAATTACATGTCAACACCAGCAGGCCACGATGGTCGCGATTTTGATCGTTTCAAATCAAATTTAACGTTTAAATAAGCTTTATCTATGGTCACAGGTTTGCCAGGATAAAATAAAACCTAAAATATTGGTAAAAAATATTTCGCTACTTGGCGAAAACTGCGTAACCAACCTGGACTATGTCCGATTCGCGATTTCGGCGGGACAACGGTTTTATCGAATTTAGACCCTTTTATTGATGTTTTTAAAAGTTGTTTTTCATAAATTACACATTTTTCAACATTTAAACTATGCCAGGAATGCATTACTTGGTGTTGCCTTCATAGAAAAAATATGTGTAAAAGTCCATCAAAAGTTGAAGTCGGTGAAGGGGACAGTACTACGGGGTGACTTTATCATATCTAAAAACCAGATTTTAAGAAAAAAGTGATTTATAGAGCATTCAACTTAATAAATGATGTGTCCATATAATATATTTCAATAAAAAACATCATTTGTCCAGTTAAAAAATTCGTCTTCAGAGTAAATCGCAAAAAATGTAAGGGGACATGCGAAAAACTCGAGGGTACAACTTTAAATAGAAATGCCCATATTATAGTCAAAAATGATTTAATTGTCTGTTCTTATTATTTGGATTTATTAAATCCAGAAAAATAATGCACTAACAATCATAATTACTATGAATGTAGTGCTAATTAAAGTTATATACATACGAAATGCATGCCCAACAATACAAATGCTTACACGTAACTTACAAATAGCCGGGAACGGTGTCTGTTACAATGTAATGTTAATTCCACTCTTTTTACTTCCCCAGCCATAAATATTTAAAACGTCAAATTACGAAACCTCGACTTTCAGGAAAATATATCGGTAAATTAATGTTTTTCCGATACCGGGCGTTCGGTAATCATCGCGGCAGCATCGACGCTTAGCGACAGGATATTACGAACTAACGAGTCTTCGGGTCTAGACTAGACTAGGCGTGGGTTCCTGCTACAATATTCAAAGCCTACTAGTCCTATGTTCAATACATTTGACCAATGGGTCAATTTCACCAAACGAGCATTTTTGTCTAATTCCCATGGAATTTTGAAATACCAACATTACACAAAAAAAAATATGCTGATAATTTGATAAAAAATATAATAAACATTAATTTTCTTATGGGGTAAAAATATTCATAAAACTATAAAAGTTATTTCAATTTAAAATTTTGGTCAGGGCACGGGAATTAGTGTGTCCATGGGAATTAGATTTTACTAGCACGGAAATTAGAACATGGCACAGAAATTGTTTTCTTAGCTTATTTTGGTAGTTAAAACTATTATTTATGTATATTTTAATCTACAATAATATACTTCAACCATACTGAAGCGGCATCGAACATATTTATCTACTTTAATTTTAGTTTCGGACGACAAATCTACGAAAGTATGATACACTAAAAACTACGTATTTGACTAATAGTTTCCTTGATTTTAATGGCAACTAATCTCTCTTTCTTAGTAAAATATATATATTTCAAAACAATACTTTGAGTAGTTGCGTAAACATGTCCGCCTTACATACAAAACTATTCATTAAAAAGTGTCATTATGTATCTGCATGTAGATAGGTACAAGGTGTATGATCTGCTTTATGGCCGTATAGGAAATGATACTAAGAAATAAATAGGTGCACAGAGAGAAGAAGTTATTGTGTAAGTTAATCTGAAGAAATCGAATATGCTGCCTTCATAAATTCATAACACAAACAATTGTTTAACCACATATGAGGTAAGGTGGGGTAAGACTATCACCGGGGTAAGACTATCACAGACAGACAGACATGACGAATCCATAAGGGTTCCGTTTTTTGCCATTTGGCTACGGAACCCTAACAAGGTATCTAATAGTATTACGGTTTTAATACCCCCCTGGCATTGTCTAAAATAACCGACTTGGTTTCACATTACATCTCAAAACTTTTTTTGTAGTAGAAGAACTGCGTTGCGAGACTTGCATCTTTTTACATGTAATGTTTTTGATAGGATCCCATCTCTTTTTGTAGGCTGTCCTTCTTTTCAGGTAATCATACCCATACCATACTGATACTATGTATACACATATCATTACTATATACATCTTTATTCATACTCACATCGTACATCGTAGTGTACCTTTACTTTCCCTACTAATTGTAAGAACTAAAAGGTAAATTTGTTATCGCATATATTTCTATAGGATTACAAACTTATTTATGCAGTTATTAGATCTTTAGAACGTGACTAATATTGCAGTATTATTAGATTTTTATTGGCTTAAAAAGCTTAAACCTAATTACGTTTCAAATTTGGAACTTGTGGGTAT
Source organism: Cydia amplana (assembly GCF_948474715.1). Lineage (NCBI taxonomy): Eukaryota > Metazoa > Arthropoda > Insecta > Lepidoptera > Tortricidae > Cydia > Cydia amplana. Next base: position 6,181,718 of record NC_086069.1, on the reverse strand, counting down.
GCTAGAAGTACCTTAGAATAATGATGATCGTGAGTGATTGTGTCAGTGACAAAACTAAGGGATTTTAAAGTGCATTAATTCTTAGATTACATGTTCAAATTAAATGTTATTTTGACCGTGCCACTTTGTTTTGCTCGACTTGGCGGCGGCACTGCCGTGTCCCCAGATCCTTTGTCCTTCCCCGGGCCTCAAACTATCTCCATGCCAAATATCATCAACATGATATTGGTTCAGCGGTTTAAGCGTGACGAGATAACAGACAGACAGACAGAGATACTTTCGCATTTATAATATAGTAAGAATAGGATATATTTAATTTTTCTTGTATTAGAAAAGCTAATTTATAACAACTAATCTATTAAACGAGCAATTCTTGTATATATTTCGGGGATCTCGGAAACGGCTCTAACGATTTCGATGAAATTTTATCATATATGAGGGTTTTCTGGGGTGAAAAATCTATCTAGGTAGGTGTTATCTCTGGAAAAACGCGCATTTTTGAGTTTTTAGGTAGGTAGGTACCTATATGTTTTCCAAGCAAAGCTCGGTCTCCCAGATATTTAAACTTTATACGGCATACGCTGTCAGCTGTCAAATTTACAAAAACAAAACATTGCAAATGTGATTCATTTTGTTTCATGTAACCTTAGGTACAGGTATTATAATATGTAATAATTCCAGAAATAGTTTTATGTTTATATAATATTTTAATGTTATAATATGATCAATGAATAAGGTAAGGTGGGGCAAGACTAACAGTACAAGGATTCCATACAAGTGATAGTCTTACCCCGGTGTCATCTTACCCCACCTTACCTTACGTATTAAAATTGCCCGGGTTATTCGGGTCGATCCTGTATGTAAGTACTATAGTACTTATACTAAAAAACTATTCACAGATTTTTGTGCATTCTTTAAGATTTCCTTAAATGTAAAATAGAAAGATATACGTCGTATTATTATTACATATAATATATATTCAATGCCAATATATATAAGTAATAATAATATGACGTAAACATTGCCAATTAACTTACAGTGCCCCCAATAAAAGATTTGTTGACAATATATGTAATACTTTCTAATTCCCGTGCCACTTAATCAGCTGTTTTAGGTAAATTTGTTATGGGAATTAGGGCACGGAAATTAGAATTCGTAATAAAAAAATTCGCCAAAAATTTAAATCGTGTTTGACCAAACTGTTATGTTATCGCTTACATAAAGATACATAAAGGGCTCCTAAATATGACAATTGCTATTGAAAAGCTATGTGGAAAATAAAATTTATAAGGGGCATCGAAATTAGAAAAAATTTGTCGCCCACCCGGATTCCGAAATACTTACGCGATTTGCTCGAACACGCCGCGGCTTGACTTACATCCGCTTGCTTTGAGAGACAGCCGAATACTGCCAGTACAGGTGAGGCGGGACACGAGGCGGTTCAAATACAAACGTCGGCTGTCAGAGCCCTTTGAGTTTTGCCGACGAAATTTTACTCGCGCGCTCGGACAAAATTTAAACATCGATCACGAGTTATTTACCACAATGAAGTTAATAGTATATGTGTTCAGTGATAGTAAATATCATCTAGTTTAAGTATTTGACACTAAATTAGTGATACTAATGTAGAATTTTTCGTAGGATTTTTCATTATGCTCAAAAGTAGATTCCGGACAGGGCACGGGAGTAGTAATTTGAGCCTTTAGGTATTTTTATGTGTACTCTAAAAACCAACTAATCAGTGAATTCATATGGAACTCGGTGTGAAAGTGTGACTTCTTTATGTAAAAAAAAATTGGTAAGTATTGTCTGATGCTAACCCGCGATTTTCATCACGGACAGAAAAAAAATCGTGTTCAGAAATTGACCCCAATGCACCTGACTACTGGGTTTGGAGATATATTATGCTTGTTGATATATCGTGATCACTTCCTGGTATATTTGTGAGTGGACTAGACCAGCAATTTGCGGCCGACTTTATCAAAGAAACGTGATTGATATAATTTCCGTTCCCTCTTAAAGCCATTTAGATCTTAGATTCGTCAGTGGTACGTAACGCAAACAAGGGCAACTGGGCTGTTGGTTAGTGCTTTGTTTCACAACAAAGGCAACAACAGAACCTTATGTTAGTGAACTACACAAAACAATATTTTCACATACATACATCTATGGCGATATATACAAGGTCGACCTTTTTCACAAGCTGATTGACCGGTGGTACGAACACCTGCATGACAAAATATGCGTAAAGGATGACTTTTTTAAGTCATCTATAATTTAATTACTAGAACAGTACATACTGTTTTGAGAAGGTAAGGTAATACTAAATCGTTTAGTTAAGTACTTATGCCCTATATAGACAGACAAAAATTAAGGTTACAACTTAATTTTATTGTTGTTTTTAAATTGAACCTTTAAATTGGGAGGATAAACCTGCTTTGAACGCACACCGGTTACCAATGCCCTATAAAAAGTTAGGTAAACATTTTCGACACTTAGATAACAAACTAAGTTTGTTGGCGCTTAAAGTGAAAGAGAAAATGAAAATATGTATACACACATTGTCACATTTAAATTATTCCACTCACACGTATGATTTTCTAGTGAAAACAGAGATGGCGATCTTGAAATGCGTACGTTTGTAGGGTTTTTGAGCCGTGATAAGGCCTTGGCGGTATTTCTCCGAGTTTCTCCAGAGATGCGCTCGCCATGCTAATGAGCGTGACCTAGACGGTAATTACTAGCTATTAGTCGGAACTTTTGAACCTTTGTAGGTATTTATATTGATTTAAAGCACATCGGTTGCAATCTTATACCTTTAAACGAGCAATTCTTGTATATTTATTTATATATGACGGTGATCTCGGAAACGGCTCTAACGATTTCGATGAAAATTGCTATATATAGGGGTTTTCGGGGGCGAAAAATCGATCTAGCTAGATCTTATCTCTGGGAAAACGCGAGTTTTTGAGTTTTTATGTTTTCCGAGCAAAGCTCGGTCTCCCAGATATTAATTTTCATATGTTTTTTTTTCTATGTTATAAAGTCGACCGGTAAATAATACCCCAGAGCATTAAGTTTTTTTAAATTAAGGTTTCTTTATTTTTACTATAAAAAGTATATATGTTTCACGTGATTACGTAAAGGGCGTCACGTGATATTTTAGTTGACTTTTTAGTAATTAGTCGCGTGTAGTCGACAACATATCAAGCGGCTCGAAATATGACAGCTTCCGTTTTTAGGACGGTTATCTCGGTTTTCCATGTTGCACTCTAGTATAGTACGCATGAGCACAGTACGCCAAGATTCGAACCATTATTTAGTAGCTAATGTAGACTGAAAATATTTAAAATATAAATTGCATTTAAAACGAGCTTTTGATGTACATATATACGACTACCTACATTTATTTTAAACCAGCCCTCAGGGGGTTACCAGGCGTGCTGTAGCAATAAAACTGCAACCTGACCCATATTCAGATATCTATAAAATTGAGCAACTCGTTCACGAGTAATTTAATTGCTGCGACAATCAGTCTGGCGTGTAATTTGCCTTTTTGCAACGATGCCACTTGCATACTATACGGTCAGCCAGCCTGGCGAAACTTCCGTGTGATGCCAAAATAAGTGCAGTGTTACTCAATGCGGTTAGTATTAATGACTTATGAAGTCATAAACGACTACCTAATAATTATTTTGTTCTTTTGCCGTAACGTAACTGACTTTAAAGGCAAGTTATTGCGTTTACACATTTGAGTTTAGGATTTAGGTACATATCTAAATGACTTATATTGTGAATTGATGTTTATGGTGTTAAGTGGATCAGACTTTAAGTTGACGTATAACAATGACATTATACGAATTTTTAGATACACTTTTTCGTACTTACAGCTTACCTATGACGTGTACAACTTGTACTGCTACTGCTGGCTCGCCCACATGTAACTGAAACAGAAATCAGATTAGCTAATTAATACTTTGAGTGACTATTATATGAATTTTATAGCTTTATCATTCTCATGTCTGTCTGTTGCCTCTTCACGCTTAAACTGCTGAAATGATTTGGATGAAATTTGGTATGCAGGTTTGAGGCCCGAAGAAGGATATAAGTAGGATGGCTTTTATCAATCATAATGATGATCATCATCATCCCATGCAGACGAAGTAAAAGAAAATGGTAATAAAACAAACATAGGTATACGTAGATTTTCTAGATCAGTCACGAGATCTATATTTCCATATACTTATTTGGTGTTAGCTTTTGATAATCTATCCTAAAATTATGTAAAAACATTATCCTACTTCCTCAATAAAATAAAAAGTCCTTATGTATTTTTAATTATACCTAAATAATCACCGACAAAGATAATCACACATTTTAGCAAACAACTTGGTAAGACAATAAAAAGGACAAAAGTATCAGACATGTCTTTTTCCCAGCATTTACTAAACTTCGCCGAAAATGTGGGACCTTAGTGCTGATTATCCCTCACAAAACTTATCCTTCAACTTTTTCCGCAATCAATCAATACATGTAGGCCTGTACGGTTCCCATTATTCTGGAAATAAATAAATTGCTTTTCCTAATGACTGAATCGCATGAAACTTTTGCAACTCACTGTTGTGAAAAATACCTACAATCTACATTCCAAGGTACCATTAGGCACTAGTGTAGCAATATATGTAGTCGACACGCTATCGGATTGTGGCTGCGACAATGTTAGAAGGACAATTCAAGCCTTCAATCAAATGTTATACGGACGTAGTTAGCAATCCAAACAGCATTCAAAATTGTTTTGACAAATACGAGTAGGTACTCCACTCAATGAAGATGTCCTATATATTTTATGTGATTATGATCCCAATTTTTACACATTTTTTTTATAAGAAGCACGTACAGTACCTAAACTAGAATTAGGCCTTGAATTTAAATGTCGTTTATTTATTTATAATTTATATTTATAAATTTGCCACTGATGTAAGTCTATATAAATCTAGATCAACTATGATCCTTATTGTCGGTAACACACAAATCTGGTAGCTTTGTTGACCGGTTGTGACATCTGAGGGCGATTTTTGAATTTCGATCGCTCCATTTCGTCACTCGAAAATCGATGGAAAACTGTGAAATGCTAATTTTTGAAATACGAGAAATATGTATAGTTACCGCCTGTAGTTTATCTACGTTAAGGGGCCCACTGATTACCAGTCCACCGGACGATATCTGCCTGTCAGTTGTTCGGAGCTGTCAACTTTTTGTTCTAACTGACAGGCCGGTATCATCCGGACTGTTAATCAGTGGGCCCCTTTAGACAACACTATGACTAAAACTTCCACTTTCGCTGCCGTTGTACATTTACATAATAATGTAAAAAAACCGGCAAAGTGCGAGTCGGACTCGCGCACGGAGGGTTCCGCACCATCATCAAAAAATAGAGCAAAAAAAACAAGCAAAAAAACGGTCACCCATCCAAGTACTGACCCCGCCCGACGTTGCTTAACTTCGGTCAAAAATCACGTTTGTTGTATGGGAGGCCCACTTAAATCTTTATTTTATTCTGTTTTTAGTATTTGTTGTTATAGCGGCAACAGAAATACATCATCTGTGAAAATTTCAACTGTCTAGCTATCGCGGTTCATGAGATACAGCCTGGTGACAGACGGACGGACGGACAGACGGACGGACAGCGAAGTCTTAGTAATAGGGTCCCGTTTTTTACCCTTTGGATACGGAACCCTAAAAAAGAAATATATCTTCGTCGAATGGACTAAATTCAACCTTCGATATGTCATTAGCTCGCTACGATTGGTTGAATCTAGGACGAAGCCGCGGCCGCGGTTCTGAAAATCTAATCATCTCCGATGAGAGTCGACTCGTGGTTATGTCAGATTTTCTACTGCCCCAGTGACGGCTTGCAAATTGGATCTGTGTTATGAATTCACCGATATTAAATTCAAATTTCAATGAAACCACTTTAACTCCTTACAATTGTGTGTTGTTATGTTTACAATTGTGGTTCAATTTGACATCTTGAAATTTAAAGAAATAAATAACGCTTATTTGCCCTAACTGCTGTAATAAAAAATGTTAGACACATTATGAATAACTGTAATTTTATCAATATTAATATCTTGCAAAAATGCCAAGCGTGACTATTACGACCTTGATTGTAGAATAATTAGTCTTTGAAAAGTCATTTAAGAACAGTTCGCACTCGTTGAAGTATAGTTGGTATATTATTTTCATATATTATATATTAATTATATTATATTCGTATCAGCTTATATTGAAACCAAATTACCATTGAGGAGTCTTAAGTTGAGTTTTGATGTACCTACAAATAATTATCAACAAAATGTCTATATCAATTATGTATATCGCCTATCAAAAAAAAACATCTTAATAAAAGGATGTAGCGCCGGAGAGATACACCCTTTTGCTTTTACGATGTCCGTTTCTTACCACACCCTTTTTAGAGTGGATTTTTTTTGCATGTATTCTGTAGGGACACAGTTCTAAATCTTGTAGTTACCTAGGTACATCCGGTAACGGATGTGACGTAAATAAATTATGGATGGTGTTTTTAGGGTTCCGTAGCCAAATGGCAAAAAACGGAACCCTTATGGATTCGTCATGTCTGTCTGTCTGTCTGTACGTCCGTATGTCACAGCCACTTTTTTCCGAAACTATAAGAACTATACTGTTGAAACTTGGTAAGTAGATGTATTCACACAAAAATAGACAAAAAAAAAACAATAAATTTTGCAAAAAAAAAATTGTCAACAAACCCATACGTGTGGGTTATCTATGGATAGGTCTTCAAAAATGATATTGAAGTTTCTAATATTTTTTTTTTCTAAACCGAATAGTTTGCGCGAGAGACACTTCCAAAGTGGTAAAATGTGCTCCCCCTGTAACTTCTAAAATAAGAGAATGATAAAACTAAAAAAAATATATGATGTACACCATGAAAACTTCCACCCAAAATTGGTTTGAACGAAATCTAGTAAGTAGTTTTTTTTTAATACGTCATAAATCCCCTAAATAATGAACGGTTCCGCTTCATGGGCGAGTCCGACTCGCACTTGGCCGCTTTTTTACGATTCCGACATTGAGTTTGATAGCAGTTTTTTTTGTGTTTTCTAATCGTTTTATATTTGTAATTATTTTTCATTCACGAGAAGTTTATTTGCTGGTCGTCTATCTTTCAGTATTTATTGAACTACCTATAGATTCTGTGAGATTCATGACCTTCCGTCCACTAATGATTGTGGGTTACGGATCTGCACCCGCAAGCCGGCCTCGGAATCCGTTCTCACTGTTTATTACCTATCATAAATCTTCTGTGTAATTAATTATCTATTGTACATTACATACATTCTTACACATTGTACAATTGAGAATTCGGATAGATTCGCGAAATTCAAGGATATTATTTGAAGGTCAGGATGTTTGGTTATATTGTATGTAGGTAAAACCTTTTTTGCCGTTAATAGAGTTAATTTATTAAACATAGGTTATACTATAATAGCTACTTTTGCAATTCCTTGTTATTAATATGTATTGTCTGATCCTGAAATTCGGTACACTCGTAAATATCGACTTTTACAAACATTATATATTATCGTACCGGCAGATTGGTCCTTAAGATTACCTTTTATTTCATATTGTTTCGATTACTACTTATTTTGGTCTTTGACCTTTTATATTTTTTCTTATTTCTCGTGAAACTCTTACCTCCAAAGCTTTTAGTAAGTGCTTTAGTACTAATAAACAAGGACATTAGTTTTATAAAATGAAAAGATATACTTATGACCCGATTATAACTACCTATCAGGTTCTTGCAGAACTGGAGCGTGCAAAGTTTGTCTAAAATAGATGGAACATACACAAAGTCTAACCTGTGTTTATGTAGATTAACTTGTGCCATAGTGGAAGCCCGAATTGGTTTTATCAACACTTGCAAAAACAGTACCGATCACAGCTAGGTAAGTAAGTAAATATTTTTTTGTAGTTTTCCTACCTATCTGTAGTCTTCTTGTATTATGTGCATAGAATATATTCAGGTAAAGGGGTGTTTTCATATTCATTATCAAATAGTTTTTTGTGTAAAAGTTTTATAAATATGTATTTAAATTTAGCTTCGTATCAATGTACCGAGTCCACTCGCTTAGCGGTTAGTGCCGACATTCGAGGCATGCGACTTTGTCGCACGGTGGTCGCACGTCATTTGTTTAATGTTCTGAGTCCGCGCCGTAATGGCGGGGTGCACCTCAGATTGATGGCACTGAATTCTTGGGTAGTAATTAAAAATCTGCGGTAAATGGTGATAAGCGTGAAAAAATTTGCTTTTTATTTACGTTTGGGTTAGAACAGAGTTGCTTGCCTATTTTTTTATACGTTACAATAAACATTTTTTTTTTGTTTCCAAGAGATGAGTTTAGGTTAATAAGTAATGTACTACATTTACGTTATACCTACCTGTCCCTATAAAAACTATCCCTCAAACAATTGTTTACTTCAATAAACCTTAAAAGTGGGTCACCTATTTCGGATCTACTTATTACCGGAATAAATAAAACTCTCATAAATCTAAAGCAATTGTTTTAGGACAGAAACGAACAATGCACGGCGGATAATCGCGGAGTTGCCTAAAAATATTCTTTATCGTATCTACGTCTCGTGTATGTATGTAATATCAACTGACGAAAAATGTTATGAAGCATTTTGAATAATGAAAGGGGCAGTTGGAAAAATCTACTATGACTAAAAAAAAACTAATAGACAGAAAGTACATAGATGTAATTAATAATTGTATATGTAGGAATTACCGATCTGTACATACAGCTAGGTAGTGCGAGTTTTAATAAGAACTAATCCATTTAAAACTATTTCCGTAATGGTACTTACTAGTAGTGTAATGTGGTTGCAAGTAAAATGGGCTTTAATTTCTAGATGAAATCTGCCTAAACGATAATATTTGTTAAAAAAAAATGCATCACCAATTTTGTCATGTAAGTATTTACATATTCTATAAAACAAAAAAATATTCAAATAAATATTGTTGATGTTATTGTTGTCTTACCAACTGTCTGTTCCTGGCTTCCGCAACAAATAATTCCGACTTCTAATTGGTCGCCCTTCTCAAACAAACCATTATTTCGGCGGCGCCAATAAAGACAAATCGAAGGCGCTCCCTCAATACGTATTTAGCCTAATTTTATACTTGCAGAAGTACTTAATGAGAAATTTATCGTTCTATCTGTTTTATGTTGAAAAAAAAAATGTAACGTTTTGCTTATAAATTATAATAAAGTGTAACCTAAATAATAACTTGTGCGTAGTTAAATAATTAAAAGTAACTACTCTTGTGATTGTCACAGAGTCCACGGTGTATTTTAAACAATTTACGTTCAAGCCAAAGCCAAGACGCTATGTTTGTATTTTTTTCATACAAAAGCTTTCTTTGTTTGCTAAAATAAATGAGCCAAGGTAAAGTAGGTAACAGAAAGCCTTCGCGACCATTGTTCAACCATTCAACGTTCAATCTAGCCCAGGACAAAGGCTGCAGCGTACAAAATGCCTACAAAAGCGCTGGAAACTAGGTATTAGATTAATATTTATATTTATATGTCGTATCAATGTACCATTACCATAATTTTATCAAGGTCTTTGCATTGTTAAGGTAATCTTATATAGCTTCTCAATCCAGATAAGAAAATCCTGAAATAAATTTACCTTAACTTAAGCATAAACAAAGGTGTCTCTAAAGTTAACGCAAACGGAAAAACTGGACTTTCGATTAATTAGTGTAAGTAGTTGTGCAAACTAGTTAGATTAAATAGTTTATGTAGTTGTTAAAAGTATTTAGTTGCGATTAAGTAGTTGTACAAAGGCACAAAATTATACCTAGTTTTTATTTTTTATAAACTGGTTTTAATAAAATAGTAGAATCTGATACAATAGTAGTATTAAGCTCTACAAATGAAAATAACAAGCGTCTGTTGAGACGTCACACCTCACAGCATGCTTTCCAGACACATTTCTCTAAATGTAAACCGACACCCGTAATGTGTATTTACGGCTCAAATGATCGCCTCTCAAGCGCCAATTTAAGTTTTCATATTTTTCCAACAAAAATGTTTCCTTGTTAGCAGTAATAGTAGGCTTTCACTATTTTGTGAGGCTAGGGATTGTCGCGGCCAGTCGCACGATTGTCTTGAGCGTGCGTAATTATACTTCATTGTAGCGGGCGTATTATGCCATGATACCAAGTGTAGATAGGAAGTATTACTACAAAAAGTCAGTGTGTTTTGTGGTTAATAAAATCCGGTCATGCAATTGAGTTCGACGTATTATACAGGGTGATTCATGAGACGTGAGCAGGACTAAGCCTACACAATCAATACATGTAAAAGAATCGTTCGCCACAATATTTAAGTAAAACAATCACGAATTTTTTCTGTTGTTATACTTTTTGGTAAGGACAAATTTAATTATCTACAATCATGGATAAAACCTTTTTAACCATTACGACAGCACTTTGATTATGAAGACAATAAAACGTCACACTTGAGTGAGATACGATTTTTCAAAAGTAACCAGACTCCGATGACATTCAATTTGGCACTTATTGTTATGGATAAAACAAAGAGGGTGACCATAAATGTCTTAAATAAATTAAAACTTTTTTTTAAACAGTAATAAAATAAATTAAAGTTAATCTCGCAAATACTGGTACGAAAGAGTTGTTTATAACTTATTGTATGTGTAGGCTTGATCCTGCTCACGTCTCCTGAATCACCCTGTATAAGTTATTGATCTTTTACTTTTCACATTGTATTTATTAATGAAGATGTACCTAACTGGCCCATGCTTAAAACCATACACGGCTATCAAACATGGGTCTTCGAAAAAGATAACAAAAATGAACAGGAGTGTGCCCGGACCTAAGCTAGCAAACATGTAAGAAATTACAAAAGTAGAGGATGTGACGAAAAAAGCTAGGCGGCCTAATTGGCAATCGGCAGGTCGCCGCAGAGGCGACTGCGACTATTGCGAAAGAAGGTAATTACAAGTGTTCAAAGATATAATTTAAGTACATTATTTATTGTACCTAAGTTCTTAATGGCAGAAATACGAGTAAAGGCAATTTTTATTATCTTTTACGTTTTATTCAAACAACAGTTATTTAACTAAGCATGTTAAGTGCTGACACAAGATTTGAACGACAATTAGCTTAACCTATTAATTATCGCCTTGCCTGCCTGTTTTCCCATACCACTTACTCTATAGAGCAATCAAAGTAAGCTATCTAATATGAGATCATATTTTTACCACCACCTGTCGTGAGACTAACTCATAAAACGGACGTATTACTACTAAAAACGTCTAATCTTCTTGCTATTATGTTAGGAATCCACACTTTATCCCTTGTTATTAAAGTATAAATTACTATATTATTAGTATGTCATCGATCGTTTTTTGTTTAAAATAAGGTAAAAAAAGTCTCCGAACACACATTACCGGGTGAATCAAGCAAGAGATCTCTTGTTCCGCTACTAGAAAAAAAGTGTAAGTAGGTATGTTAGTAAAAACGTAAAGCAAGCATAATATTTCAGTAGGGAAGGGTTCCGCTTCTATGAACAGAAAATAGAAACGCATGTATACTCAAACATAACGCATAGCAGTAACAATAAATGTAAGAAATATGTATATGTAATATATTTTTACGATAGTAATCATTTTTTGTTTTTATCACTGATCTACCGTATTAATAAGTAAATATAGGTATCTGTAGCCAACAATACTTTTTTTTCACACATATTACGTGATAAAAGTAAACTTATCAGGCGAAAATCTACCGTTAATGAGGTTGTTCATATTTTTACGGTTGTTTAACATAACATTTTAAGAAATACAACGAGCATAATGCATGGATCCCTCTGCAATGCGTATTGCGGTATGCCTTCGTCTTGGCCTTAAAATCTGCGAGCCGCACGCTTGCAGTCGCTGCGGGAATCCTGTGGACACTCTGGGGCGGCATGGTCTGCACTGTCAGCGGAGTTCGGGTCGGCTCTACAGGCATGCCACGATAAATGACCTCATTAGACGTGCTCTCTCCACCGCCTCTCTTCCCGCGACTCTGGAGCCATCGGGCCTCTGTGCCGTGGATGGCAAGAGACCCGATGGCTGCACTCTCGTGCCTTGGAATCTAGGTTGCGCTTTGGCGTGGGACGCCACCTGCGTCGACACGTTGGCTCCGTCCCACGTGAACGGTTCGGCTCGGAAACCTGGGACTGCCGCTGACCAAGCCCAAACAGTGAAGCGCCGCAAATACTCTTTCTTAATGAATGAGTATGAGTTTGCGGCGCTTGCTATGGAAACTATGGGTCCTTGGTCGTCCGACACCAAAAAATTTATTAAAAAGGTGTCGGAACGTTTGATAGGTGTCTCGGGGGACCTCAGAGCGGGCTCCTTCTTTGCGCAGAGGTTGAGTCTGGCGGTGCAGAGAGGTAACACCGCCAGCATTCTGGGGTCTATGCCAGAAGCAGGGGATTTGGGGGAGGTGTTTTATATTTAGTAGTATTTTAGTTTTTAGTCCCTTTAGGTTTTAAGGTTTAGATTTAAGGTATTAATTTTATTATCTCTTCTTTGTGTTTGTGTGTTTTGTGTATTTTTGATTAATAAAAAAAAACGAGCATAAACCGTAAATGCGGCTTTGACATGCTATAGCAAAGTTCATACATGTATGCCCAAAAAATATTAGGTACCTATTCCAATAGTAGACAGTACCTAGTTTATAAAATACGTGATTGAATTATGAATTGATGATTCCTGATGTGTACTCTTATAAGAACTCTTTTTAATTGATGGTTCCGAAACTAAACAGTGGAATAGTACTCATCCAGGAAAATAATAAGAATACTCATTCATTAACATCGTCCAAAGAACCCCGATCACTGTGGGCCGTATAATAGAAAATTATGTTTGTAAAAACCTAATTTGCCAGAGGCGGTAGTTACTCGCATGACAGACTTTACGTGCAGGACGCCTCGAGACTTAAACGGGGCACTATTTAACTGATTTCGCAACACAACTACAAACAATACCGTTTTTTAAATCTCAGTTCTATATATTAGGTACCGTAAGGTTGCTTTTTTCACGTTCACAATTCCACTTGATAAGAGGTTTCAAAAATGAGTAGTGGATTTTCAATTAAGGAAGAATTTCGCAGTGTGAGTGAATTATGACGTTCTTGACACACTTCTCGTGTTTATGTTTACAATTTCAGTGGATTTATAGCCGGGAGAGACATTTTTAGAATTGCAACATTTTTCAAATTACTGACTAAAGTAGTTAAATGCCGCAAAACAATGAAGATATTTCATAAATGTACCTATAACGGTAATTATACCAATAAATATAAGTAATTAATATTTTTTAATCTCTAATTACGTTGTATCAAATTAATCAGGGAGGATAAAAATAAATAAACAAGTTTCATGCATTTTCATGTTTCTTCCAAAACAAGCTCGGTATTTAAGAATTGTGTTGTTTTTGCAATATCATTTCAAACTATCTAAAAACTCAGTACAGTTCAGTACAGTACTTCTGTTGCCAAATATTTGACTAATGAACCGACAAAACTAATTGCTCCCAGACTTATAAGGAAGCTTTCAAGTAACAGGATTCCTGCATTCAAATTGCAATACTTTTCATAATTAAGGTGTTAATCACCGCTTTGAGAGTAAATTGAGTACAAAAACTGGTTTAAGTACATATGCGAGACCGCAATTAAATATATTTTAGACAAGTTGAGGTGCCATCTAATCAATATCCTGTCAGATATATAATTTATCTATTTCCCAATGACATAATAAGTATACATGTAAATTAATGCCGCGGCCTTGCACCAAATAAAACTGGTGAATGAGATGTTTTGAATAACAGTAATTTATATAAAAGATGGCGAAAATATTACTGTGGCAATAAATTACTTATCTCCGTAATCTATCTTGGGACTCGCGCCGCTCTAAGGCCTTCGCAGACTGAGGACTACTTTGACATCCGGCGATCCGGCGCCAATCGTGGTGTCACTTAATGCATGATCCAAAAGGTACCCGGAGGTTGTTATTGTCTTGATCTTATAAAAGTGGTGTTACTCATAAGCTTATGACTATAAAATAATCATCTCTTTTTATAATTATTTTGACTTTTTTAGTCAAACATTAATAAATACACGTCAAAAAATCATCAAATATGTGCTCTTTATTATTACCAGCCTGTATTTTCCATGTCATAATAAAATTAGCTAAGCCTAAGATGTGCGAAATATTTTTGTTATTCGCTGCCGACCACAAAATTTACGTAAACATGTGTTAATGATTTTTTGAATATGCATAAGTTACGCGATGCTAAGCAAATACAATTACTTAATAATCAGGATATATATTAAATATGTTATTGTTGTTATGTGATGCGATGTTAAAGGTAGGTACTCAAGTAAATATAATATTTTGACAGGAACGTTACCATAATTATTAAATTAAATTATATATGTAGCTCATGATCATATTTATACTTCGAACAGTCGTGATCACAAGACCCGACATAGTTCAAACAATAATTTGAACTCTATTCGCAAAAAGTTAACAACATACCTTGAATTGAATGTGTCCGTCACGACGGAAAAGGGTTTATTATCTCAACGAACCAGAGCGACCAGTGGCCTTTAGCGAGGCGCTAGAATTCCTTGGCATTAGTACATTCAATACCGTCGCTATACTTACTCAACCTCATATCTGCTACAATCATTTGATGGAAATGTCGCTTTTCTTTCATTCGGAATACGGGTGTTTTTGTCATCAAATGAGTGTTGCAGATAGATAGATAGATAGATAGATAGATTTTTATTGGTATTAATCATACACTGTCAGTTACATATTTAACAATAATTAATTACAAATGATACGAGGTTAAGTAAGTATAGCGGCGATACGTAATGCTAGTGATAGTAACCGGTTGATTTATGAAGCCGAATAGGTTGAACTGGAACGCTAGGCCATGTAGTTTATTCGACAGTTCGTGAGATAAGAGTATGGTTTCCACAATTCTGCCCCACCATTCGGCCGGTCATACGCCGCCCTCATCTAACGGTTCCCTGCGATGTTAACTAGATCGTCATTGTCCTCCAGTTTGCGATCGACACTCAAGAAACTTTCTGACGCTATTGCATCTACGAACATTAGGTATGTCACGCGCACTGTCACAAGTCTGGCAACCTTCTGACCATAGTTTTTTAAGGATCACCATATTTCCTTTTTTTTCTTTTACAAAATAACGTTTAGGTACCTACTTCAAAAGATGGTCCTAATGCCAGGCATTCTATATTAGTCAACCAGAAGGCCTACAAGAAATTAATAAATTTGTTGCATTATAGCATGATCTAATCGTTTGTATCCATTGATGCCATTATAATACATTACATTGCAATCTGTCATGTTCAGCTAACTTACTAAGTATATAATGTGAAGCTACAGTTGTGGATAGCTATAATTATAGTTCATCATCATTAATATCATCCGAATTAAGCAAATAGGTCAAGTGTTAAGTGATATGCAAATCATGATAATCTGATTTGATATGTAGCTACGTATAGTCAAATGCATTCGCATATAATTTGCGCAATACAAGTTGGTAATTAACTCTCGATGTACATTTATACATCTTGTTCACTGCGAAATAAAATTAGTTAACTTGGCGACATTCCTTTTAAGCTAATTAATATCGTACATTGCTATTATAATTTTAATATTGTGATTTTAATCATAACTGTAAAATTATCTATCAATAAATGCATGTTTATTTTTGTTCATCTAATCAGTAACAATAAATTTAAAGGATTTTTTTAACCTGCAAAAAAAATATTATACTTGGTTGTAATATTTATCATAGGTTGCTATAGGTGCTAAGTGTCTCACTCCGCGATTTCGTCGCTTTGCTACAGGTAGCTAAAAGTACATCCGTTCCGGCCCCAATTTTGGGGAAAGCCATAAGCCGCGCGTGGCGCTGTCGCCACCTAGCGGCCATATCTGTGCTGATCGTAACAGACGCGTTTTGTTAGAGAGTGAGTCTTCTGTACTTAGTACTATTATTTATTCGGTGGCACCGTCTGCCACAAATAAAACTGCGTACCTTTTATTAGGCAGGCGTCCGGCTGTATATCCAATAGCCCAGTACCTAATTTAGTCCCTCGCTTTCATCTAAAAGCCTAGTTCATTTTAGATTCCATCAACTTTCCTTGCACCCCGGCGGGTGCTGTCTCTGACTGCGTCCCATGACACGGGCAAGGGCAGCATCCGTTCGGCGCACCCCTATCATTTCATACTTGCGTTATTGGGATACACAAAAAACCCTAGTTGTAATAATATAATACAAGTAAACAAATACTTTCACGAAAATTATTTTAAAGATATAATCGGTTGAGTTAAGCCTTTTCCTCTTAGTGCCTCCGCTCGCACGGAGAAGGAACACGCCCGCGGGTAATCCGTCAAAAATTCGTCACACGCGGCCGCGCCAGTTAGCGTTGCTCATACTATTTTTTAATATTAGGTGTTCACCCGCTCCGTGCATCCGTGCAAGACAACGTAGGCCCTTCTTGGAGATTATTGATTATTTATCGTTTGTTGATTGAGTATTTATTGTGTATTTATCGTACCTACCTATTGTATGAAGGCACGGAACACCGAATTGCTTTTTAACGCAAGTTGGCTAACTTTCCAGCCATTAAACTAGAACTTAATTATATGTTACATATTATTACAATTCTATAATAACGTTTAATACAACTGCTTTCATTCAATACGAAGAAAACTGTGTTACCTACGTAAAAGTTACTTACATCACAGACAATAAAACAAAATTACAGCGATAAACTCTAGACAAGTGACCGCAAAAACAGTAAAAAGTGGAAGTATTTAGTACACCGGTAAGAGGAAATATAAAAGTGGGACGAACTATCACTAGTTGTCGCGGTCGGGTATATGACTATTTAATAAAACGCTAATATATGTCACAGGTATATGTGACAAATGGATTTATGTATTTAAGAGACGAGACCGACTTTTATTTGTTAAATAAGATTTTTTTTATTTCAATATTATAAAGGTACATACAAAACTTAAGAACTAAAACCCGTTCTGAGCCATGCCGGGTCCAAAAGTCCCCATCACACTTGCAAATAAATAAAATTGTTAAATTGAAATACATGACCGAACGACCGCGAAGCGCGAGTGACGATTGTGAGCAAAAATGCATTCGTATGCCTGTCTGACTTTACTCATACTACTACTCTATGGTGTTTTTTTTTCGATACCTACTTTTTTTTCAAAATGGCAAATCCATGGGGTTCATGAAGTCTAATTGCTTTGTTTGTCATTTAATTTTAGCCAAGAGTAATTCTTCAATTTCGATAAACAGAGATCACTCGAACTGAGGTCTGAGTGATCTATCTTGGATTCGTTTAGAGTAAATGCATTAAGTTTTGCTAAGTTATTGACCCAACATCTAATGACAGCTATGTGTACTTATATTAAGCCGCATAATTTACGGAAACCCTGTAATGTTATAAATACGGTGTAACCGCACGTTTTCTTCAAGGAAATGTGTCGTAACGTAACGGTGCTTTAGACTGTATTTTGTATCTCATTTTCTTGCGTACATTCCATTCACAGTTATTTATTGACACTTAGATTAAGTATGCATCTTATTACAATACTTCCTTGCTTATTAGACGACCGATTAATGAAATGACTAATCATCAAACATAAGGTCAGGTTGTTGACAATTAAATGGCTTGGTGTTATAATTTGTAAGTTATCTTAGTTATCGATGGCGATGCATCATACATATTTATTAGTAAATGGGCCGGAATTCATTTGGCTTTACTTTTCTTCATGAACTCTAGGAAAAGTGTTCAACAGTGTCGGGAAATTAACCGATAGGAATCGAGTTTTATGAACGCCCCCTGTAGCGGTTTATCTACAGTTTCTCATTTTACTTTATTGAAACTGATATTTAAGAATTTTGAGCTAGGGTAGGGCGGGGCTAAGGTCCGCACCCGCAGGTAAAAAACGTTGGTCATGCCTCCGAAATGGATTGGGCATGGTAATGAATTGAGAATGTTATTGAAGTCCTTGAGTTACAAAAGCGGTTTAAATAAATCAGAACGTTGTCACAAAACTTTTTTGCACGGCAGAAAAATCGAGTACAGAGTGTGGAATAAAACAACAAATGATATTATAAAGGTTTGAAACCAAGGTTTAACGAACCAGTAATTGTCAACATGAATGAAGAATTCAAACACAAAGGCACTTAAAGGCACTTTTATAGGTAAAATAATATTAAACTTGTGTAGTTTCTTTTTTAGCATAAGCATTACAAGTAGGTACGTTTGTCACATTCGTTTTTGGACCGTTTACCTACAAGAATAAATGCTATAAATTATATGTACGGAGTTTACACCTTCACATACAGTCTTAAACTCGTATTTCATATCGGATAAGATAAAAGCAGCCACACAGGGTAACAAAGGCTTTTGTATTGTACTCGTGAGTAGACGACAAAAGGGAGGAGTCAAACAAGATGCTGGCCGAATCCGTCCCTTATATTGACAAAGGGCCGGATTCGGACACTACATGTTTCTTAATCGAATGTATTGTTCTGAAACACTATGATAAATTAGTTGGTAGGATGTGAAATTGAAATGTTTTGAATTAAAAAAAACAGGCAGCAAGTAATTTACTGCTCGTGAGTGTGTGGGTACCTCTACACATACCTACATAATAATTGAGATTATTATCTATTTTCATTTAATTACGATCAAATCTTGACTGAATATATATAGGTACCTATTTAGACTGTGCAAATTCAGCTTAGTATGATAAAAAACCTTACTATAATATGTAATGAATATCCCTTGCACCTGTTTCTATTCAATATACAGGGTGCTTCCTGTAACAGGAGCAATAAATTAAACTGTAGGCTGTACTCCTCAAACTGACCAACAATTGTTCAGCAATGTATTGCAAATTTTGTTATGTTTAAAGCGTGACAAGCAACGTCAAACACACTGATGTCAGCGTACATTGAAGGCAATATTTATTTTGTATGAAAAAGAGGAAGTCTAAAGGATTCATAATTTTTAAAAGTTGCTGAAGTTGTTGGTCAGTTTGAGGAGTACAGCCTTTAGTTTAATTTATTGCTCCTTGTTACAGGAAGCACCCTGTATATCTAAAGGTTTAAAAAAATAAGGCTAAAATAATTATCTCTTGTTGCACTTGAAATCGAATTTGTACGTATTTATCTGTAGTCACGATCGAGTTAGTAAATTCTCGTATCTGTATCACGAAAGAAACAACGTACCGATGACTCATTATACGTTGTATAAGATCTCTTGGTCTACTTACGCATCTCAATTGATCAGCGATGGATAGCTGGTGTTCATCGAGTGAGCTGGTAATAAATCATTCTGTAATCGACTCCAAATAGTTTTGTATGCGATTCGAATAAAATAGCGTAAGTAAAAAGTTTGTAGTAGTAGACCTATAAGTATTATTAGAGTAGAAAACGCCATACACCGTTAAAAAAAGGATTAAATACATTGAAACATGAAAAATAATTGTAACATGTTAAATTTAATGGCCACCACCACCACCCGAGTTGCGGCAAGATTATTCTAGTACTGATCTAGCCGGGAAAAGTTTATTCCGGTGGAAATGCTTGTAATCCTTGCCCCTACTAGTATTTCCAGAGTGGGCGCTTGTAAAACTTGAATTTACCAATAAAAAATAATTATATTTTTCTTACTAAGTTAATACATAGTTATGTTCATTCCTAAATGAAATTACTACTTCAAAGTTATAAATTCAATGAAAAACCGTCAATTGAATCTACATAATTGAAATAAATTTACAGACTGATTTCTGGGTCATAAACAGATTTTAAAAGGAATGTTATTATATTATATCTACTGTGGATAGTAATTATTTTATCACTCAGAAACTCAGAATAATAGAAAAGTATTATAGGTACGGGTACGAACACGAACAGAAAGTTGGGCCTTATAGCCCTTAACTTTGGACTATATCTACAAGATCTCTTCTGTAAATCTGATTGCTGAATTGACCTTTCCATCATTCTGTTATTGTTATGTTCACTTCAGGTAAAATCGTCTATGTTTGATGAATGTACATACTATGACCGTGTAAATGAATTAGATTCTTTCTCTGATGCTTAAGAAAAAATGCGTAATACAATTTCGCGTGGGAATAAGACGACCTCCGAAATACTGACACAGTGTCCCAAATATGTACCATTGTTAGCGATTAGGAAGCAAGAGTTTACTTTTACTAGCTCGGAACGCAACAGCGCACGCAATCACTTTCGACTTTCTGCGCTCGCGACGCTACCCACCGCGCACGACAAACGATTTTTTTATCGTTCTTTAACTAATATGATCATCGCAGGAATTTATCGGAACGAACTGACAAATAGGAGTAGAAAGTAAAAGTGATATGACAGGAAAATTGACGATATTAGTGATACTGGCGCATTTCATCGGAGAATTAAATTTTTTAATCACCTTATATATCGAGTTAGTCGCGCTTGGTGTGGCCCGAGAGGAACTTGACCAAGCGACTTGGTTCGCTTTTGAACAAGTTTTCAATTGTTCTCGAAACGGCTCTGGCTTGGAGACTTACTCGTACGTTTGCGTTTATTTAAGAATTCGTTGTAAATTATTATATTTAAAACATCAATTAATACCTAAGTAGTAGGTAAATAGGCACATGTAGAATGTATTTAGTACATATTTTAGAGTTATTGACTAATATGTATAACCAACTCGGGTTCATACTGTTTTAGATTATCACTCTTGTTTCTGAAATTAAATGTATTTAATACGGGATACAAAATACGGGAACAACTAAGTACGAGTTCAATGATCGTCATGTTCTAAATAAAAACTAAGTAGTTACATTACGTTGAATATCAATAAATGAGAACATGTCAAATTTACACGATTCAATTTACAATTTCAAATGTCAAGGTCATATACTCATTTACTGAATAAAGTGGATTATCCAATAAAAGGACCCTAAGGGTAACATTCCATTTCTGACCGCAGCTGCACTACTAGTACTGAACGCGTCAGTGTTACTGTCAATTTCTATAGCAAAATGAACAGTAGTGCAGCTGCGGTTGGAAATGGACTGTCACCTTTAGTTGACGTTCAAATATACTACGTGATGACTAGTTAGAAGCTTATGAGTAAATGTCGCATTAGGTAAAAGTTTTAATATTTACGTCAAATGCAAGAATTCTTCCCGATTTAACTAAAAATGTGTGTCTAAGAAAATTTATTTCCTACATAAGTAGATACTTAAGTAAATTCGTGAACAAATAAAT
Organism: Cydia amplana; assembly: GCF_948474715.1. NCBI lineage: Eukaryota > Metazoa > Arthropoda > Insecta > Lepidoptera > Tortricidae > Cydia > Cydia amplana. The sequence continues at coordinate 6,160,250 of NC_086069.1, read as the reverse complement.
CAGCGTTGTCCCGGCGCTTCCTTGATGGCCGTTAGCTTTATTACCATAACGCACGAGTCGAGTTTACATTTCGCGTTGTTAGTTCCTACTATTACGAGCAAAAAGGAAGATTTTCATATTGCTTTATAGTTTATTTGACTTACCTTTAAAAGTTACGGAGCCTTCACGATTGGATTAGTATGCCTATCGGAAAACAACTTTTCTTTATCGACTTTTCTGTATGAAGAAAAAATTCTCGCAGTGAATAAACTGCGAGAATTACCTAAAGGAAATTTCCTTTATTAGTAATAAATAATGTAGTGATGTATAAATTGTGGTACTCGCATTTAATAACGTAACGTGTATATAAAAATTACATAATAAGTTACAGCGTTACTCAGTAACTAAAATATTCGTGACCAAATATGCTTTAACAAGAATATATTCCCACTCCCACGCAAGCGAAGTTGTTGACAAAGCTAGGTTCAATATTAGTAAGTTCCTACCTAAATAAACTAGATAAGTGATACGAGTACTTAGCTGATCGTTCTTGGCATAAGCATGAGAACTAGGGCAACTACGAGTAACCCCAGATGTTATTCGCAAAGGTTTCAAACTTTGATCGCATATTCCATTCATCAACATGTGAACCCATCTATTTAATTAACAATATTAAATTTATTAATTACACGTGTCAAATATGTGGTAATATAGACGAATGTTATAGGTATTATGGTCGCGACTTGTTATTTATAATAATCGTTACCAATTCGTTAGACCAGCCATTCTCAAAGTGTGTTCCGCGGAACCCTAGGGTTCCACGACACCCCTGCAGGGGTTCCGCAAGAATTTAGAATAATAAAATAAGCATAATTATTATGCTTATCAATAAAAAAATACACTTCTAAAAACTATTGTTTTATTGTAGGGTTCCATCAAGTATTTCGCTTTCCAAAAGGGTTCCGTCAAAAAAAAGATTGAGAACCGCTGCGTTAGACTACATTTATGCGTTTTAAATGATCTATAGATATAGGTATATGTATTGACTTGGTGGCATATTGACTTGAAATAACATCTGCCGATTTTTTTAAAGTTCCTAAAATTAATATCAAGGACGTCGATTTTATACGACTCACAAAATGCAACAAACGAGGGCATTTGATTTTACCAACCGTAGATTCACCGCATGGTAACAAATACTTTAATGTATGTAATTTACAACGCGGTTACTGTAGGTAGGTATGTTTCACTATTTAATGTTTGCCATTTAACTCTATCAACGAACAGTTTTGTTGCTGCAACTTGTAAGTAACTAATCCCAACTACGAGTAGTAATGTTGTAAATGCGAAATGTATTCAATCTATCTGTATTTATGAGGTAACATAAGTTCACGATTAAACTGCCGAACAGATTTAAGTAGATTAAATTTGGTATGGAGATAATTTGAGGCCCTAGGTTGGAAATATAGGGTAGATTTTTTATCATTCATTATCATCATCTCATGCAGACGAAGTCACGGGTAGAACCTATAAAATATAGTAATAATTGCAGCAGTTACTACGAAACTTTGCATAAAGGTGTGAATCTTGATAAGCTTAAAACGTGGACTGTTTAGTTTCCAATGGGAAAATTCTAGTAAGTATTACAGAGTAGGCAAGTGACAGTCTATGTCCTTCGTTCAAGAGGACCCCGGTCTCTTAACCATTCAGCCTACTATAAGGCTAGATGTACACATTAGGTATGTTTGAAGGTATTACAAACATTTAACATTTTCCTCTTAAAATGACTTACATAATATATCTCTTAAAGATGATGGTATGCTTGCTTAGTATTCCTCCACGGCTTAACGTGTAACAGTTTATTTGCAATAAGGTTTACTGTGTGGGCGACGGTACATAAAATATCCACGAAATAGGGAATAAGTAGAATACATGAGCCAGTTTAAGAAAGAAAAGAAGAAGAGCAAGAGAGAAAGAGCAATTTGCAAATTTTCGGACGAATCTAAATGAATTAATGGCACGGCATTAATTAAATTAAAAGTAGACGACCTTTATCAGTACCTTAAAACAAATGAAAGTGAGTTTCACTTGAACTGGCTATTTCATCACACTTTTCCCTTGCTGTACTTTATTTGCCGACCAAATAGGTACTATAATATTATGACAAATAATTTCAATTCTTGTTCCATTCCAAATTCTGCCACACATTAATTCCAATCATTCACTGTCATCAATCAATTACTGTCATTATTACTGACAGATATCTTAGCAATCTTCATTCCTACCATTAAAGTTTATATTATCAGTAAATACTAAATAACCAAACACTTATTACATAAAGAATCACGATAAAATCTGTTAATTTAACACTAAAATTCAGTCCTAAGTGTTTACCATTGTTCGAGAAACAGAAACACTTGTCATTTGTTTGCTTACGATAAAATAATTGAGATTCGATTGAAATCTTAAAATAGCTTGGATGCGAGTGTGTGTGATTCTCATCATTCGTTACAAATAAGATCATCGTATCGGCTTAAAGATCATGCGAACCAAGCTTTAAGCTAAAATGTTGTTTACGCTATGTTTAGCGCGGTCCTGTGTAACTGTGATAACTATCGGCATGCTTTGGATGTTTCGCTTTAATCGGTACCTACAAGTGATTTTGTACTGAACTAAATAGTTCAAAGGATTTGTGTAGGCATTTGGTCGCCGGAATTTAAGTTATTGTCGTTGACAAATTACCTTTAGGTAGATAAACTTGTAGTGGCATAACGACATTTAACGGGAAAGGATAGATACTATATTTAGATAATTTAACTAGTTAATGGTTGATAAAATGAAAAGAAAACAAATCAATTTCACACTAAGTAATGCGATTATGTTATAGCAGAATGAATTGTGCATATTTCCCTAGACTTATATCGACCGGGATATAACTCTAGTCAAACTAACCGTGAATTATTCATACTGTTATTGTGTATATTTATTGGATTCAGCAGAGGGACATGATACAGACCTAAGCCGTGACATATTCAAATCAAAAGTAGGCTGCATGGAGTTTTCAGAAAGAAGTAGCATCATTTAGTAGTAAATATAACCCAACACAACACAACAAACACATAATATGTTGTCTAAAGAAATAAAAATCAAGACAATCTCGGTGATCATGCTACCAAGGTAACCCGCAATAAACCATTTTTTTTAAACGATAACGAATGATGTTGTTATATTTCATCCCAGCATGTCTATAAATATAAACTCCAATTAGGAGAAATGAAGAAAATAAATACTCTTGACCTTTGGAAACGGCGTGGTCGTTAAATCGTCCCCCTTGTAGCTAATTGCGAATAATCCAGCGTGGGAGAGAGCTATGTGTTGTGAAACCTTAGCACTTTTAATTAACAGAACCTGCAGAATACTACAGATAAAAACTCGTTATCTATTACAGAATGGCCCAAAAATCATTGACAACGTTTTTTCTAATTATTTTATTAAGTACTTGTGTAACTAGTACAAAATAAGTTAAAAATTAAAACCACACTCTTTTTATGCAACAAAATTAAATTTTCAACGAAATGCCGCAGCTCCTCCAAGGATATTTCTTCCCATTCTTTGGTAAGTGTCGCTTTTAGAGCGTTAACATTTTTGTGTTTAATAGCACATGCCCTTGTCTCTAAGGTTGACCGCAAACTATAATCCATTGGATTTCGATCAGGCGAGTAGGGTGGCCACTCTTTTGAACTTATGAATCCGGGAAAATGTTCTTTGCACCACTGCTAATTTTCCCGGAGTCAAAGTGAAAGGAGGCTATTTTAAAGACAATTATTTTTTTTCCATAAAAAGAGTGTATTTTTCATTTTTAACTTATTATGTACTAGTTATGTAGGTACTTAATAAAAAAATTTGAAAAAAAATCAACGTATTTTTGGGCCACCCTGTAGGTACATATTTCTAACGTAGTTCTTGAAAAGACCAACCTTAATTAATAGTCGAAGGTACTGTCAATAAAACTCGTTAGTATTTATTTCAGATTTAAAGAACATTGAATGCACTTAAAAATCTTAAAACCCTTCCTGCGTAGGTACACCTATATTCGGCGAAGAGTCATATCATATCACACTCATTTGTAGAAAAACTTGCACCAGGAATCAGGTCACATTTTTTCTCTATAATTGAGCTAAACTGTAGTAATTGCGTTTTATCTTAGTCGTTTTAAGAGTGTTACTTTCTTTAAAATTGTCTTTCATTTTCAATTTGCCTGTGTTCATTCCCATTTCATAAAAAATAAGGAGGTTTTCAGTCATTTCCATTATTTTTAAGTGCGTATCCTAAAAACTTAATAAAATAAACAAAGATTGAAATAGAAATTTGTATTTCAAAGCGAATGAAAATATTTCTTATAAAAAAGCTAAAGAGAAAGTTAATCCGTAATATTCGTCCAAATCTAAGAAAATCCAAGAAAAAAATTGGATCGTAATCCAGCCTCTATAGCCGTGTTTATTGAACTAAATAATTACAAATGTATTCGAGGACCTAGCTTCGGTCGTGAATTTCATATCTCTTTTGCGGACCTTGCAGAAAAAGTAAATTTATGTAAGGAGTGAATTGAATATGATAAGTTACCTATATGATAACTGTTCTAAGTCTTAATATTGATTACAGATTAGGTTTATTTTGTGTGTGTTTTTTTTTGTTTTTCGCAAGACTAGTAAATTCAAACGGAATCTAGAAAGACGAGAGCTTATCGGCCATGTTAACAAAGCAAAAATACGACGATAATGCACAATGGATTGCATAACAACAAATTGTTTTGATTGTCAACGGTATAAGTAGTTCTTAACTTAGTAGCTAATGAGAACATGGGTTTCTATAGTAAGTAATACCGAGGCTTGCCATCAGAGGTACACGCAACAAGAAACTTGACAGTCAGAAGTTTGTAAGTACGATTATATGATCGTTATTTGTGACGTAAAAGCTCTGATTAAAATAAAGATTAACTTTTATCCTCATCGAGTTATCACTACATTACACTAAAAGTCAAATATATTTTTTTACATGGGTTCGTTCACATAGCTCACAATTGTTAGTCTCGTACACCGCAGTGGGTTTAATAATCCAAAAAGGCTTTGAACGCGCGAAATAAATATTTCTTATCTCGTTGTTCCAGCGATAATCCTCTTCGCTCACGCAGCTGATGTGAAAGAAAAGGAAGATACGAAAGAGCCTGAACAAAACAAGGACAAACGGCAAACGCAAGAAGAGGCTCTACCGGCTCACCTCGTTTACAGGACGGCTAGAAAACAGGTAAATTATAACCATTTTTATATTACAAGGACTCTCTAACTCTATGACTGGCGGGGTTTATAAATTGACTAGTTCTTGGGAGTCAAGAGTTCCGATATAAACTTGCTACGATAAATATACAAAACCTGAATTTAATCATCATGTGCCTGTTAGGTTTGTCGCATATGCAATTAGATAAACGTTTCCTTTCTGCAATATAAATATAGTTAATGCATCTTTAATTGCATTATTTTGGTGCAATGTCGTATCGTAGGTTACCGCATTTTCTGTCTAGCACAGCTTTATGCCATTATTAATTATTTAACTTTGCCAGAAAGTTTTCCTATAATCATAATCATAATCATTTATTTGCACATAAAAAGGGTTTTACATAGAGGTGTTATAAAGTTACAGTTCCAAGCCTATATAAACAATATAACTCAACTTGCTTTGTGTTTATGCAGAATCATAATGAATGCCTTAAGGCATTAAGTCCGCCATTTGTACCTTCATGTATTGTGCAATAAAGATTAAAATAAATAAATAAATAAATCATAAATTCTCGCGGAGTTGTCAAAATTAATTATTGCGCGTAAATGTAAAGGTAATTAAGTGAATATTCTACTAAGAATAAAATGTAAATATAGTTATCTAAAAATTCTTCTAACACCTAACACACCTTAATTATTATCTGTTGGCGACTGGCTGGCGTGCGACCTCTTATATACCTTTTTATTTTGTATCCTAATTCGAATCCATGATTGTCAGTTCAGTCTGCCTGTCAACGTGATACTGATATCATCTTTGTGTTTGATTTTATTCATTAAAATACTTAATCATATAACATCTACGAGTTTCCATCATCTCCATCAATACAGTTCACCCCATTAGCTATCATTATCATTTGAATATTGCTATCAAGAAACAGTATCAGGTTACCTAACGTAACAAAATATTATTCGGTAAATGTATGTACCCAATTCAAAATATCATAGTTAGGTAAAACTACATATTCTACCAGTAAAAAAATATACTTACTTAAGTTTTATAATAATAATTATTATTACCTAAAAATCCTTCTCACACCATGCACACCTCATTGTTTTTAGACTACTTATTGCTATCAATAAACGGTATCAGGTTACCTAACATAACATTATGACTTAGACCTGCGACTTTATTTGCAACGGCTAATGTCCTCAGTTCGCCCTTTCACTTTTGTGCCCTAGATTTCGTCACAACTAGCCAGCACTTTATTCCAGCGGATATGCAAAATTTGCCTCGACACAACATCTGCCCTGTATTTGTGAGTAGGTATACCTATTAAATATAGGAAATAGAACCGGAGGCAAAATTTGAAGCAAATATGGAAGCCGTGCGACATTAGGCACTGGGCCAAACATGCTTGCCAATCCGAATGAATTCTCCTGAATTTTATTTTACCGTCGGTCGGTCTATTTCACACTTAACAATGTACATAATATGTAATATTATTATTGAATCATCATTAAATAATCGTTCAAACAGTTTAGGCGTAAATATGCATTTTCGGTCATGCCTGTGTAAATAATAAAATATATGATGAAGCGTGTGCATCCAAAAGATTCACATGTTTTTATGGTACATAGGTATATATACCTAAGTACCATAAAACATGTACATATTGAATATAAATTCATTATAATGGGACCGTCTTTTTAGTTCCTCATACTTCCTTCATAGTAACAATCGTTTTGACGTTTCATAAGGAGTAGGTAGCTATTAACTTACATATGATGGCGTTTTTAATGCAGACCTAGACTTTTTATTACACATCGTAAAATCGGCTGCCGTTATTGATGTCCCTAATCACCGTATTCGCAGAGAAAGCCCGGGTTTGACACAAATTGCTACAATGCAATGTTCTTTCTATTCCGCGGTTACAGAGAGACGTGTTCGTAAACCACAATCGTTAATAACTATTAGCTAGGTTATTTAATAAAATTAAACATAGTTAAGTAGAAAAATTAACAGTCTAATATTACGCAGAAAAAATATTTGCAATTATCTTTATTATGTTGCAAATTCAATTGAACAGGGCTGGCATTGCTGAGAGCAAACTAGACGTAAGCTCATTAGCTATTATAATTATGATGATAGCTAAATATTTAAATCGGAACGGTCTTGGAGGATACAACTAAACGGAGTAGCCATTAACAGGCTTTCCCCTCTGTCGAAAATAGGCGGCCAACGGTCATACACAATGTATGGACTGACGTTTATCTGACATGGCTATTTTTACGTTACGCATACATTTGTCGTTCCCCTCCCCCGCAAAAATCGGCAGACTGTTTTGTACAGAAAATTACAGACATGGCGTCTCCGTTTGATTATATCCTTCAAGGGAACGGTAGATGATGATATAAAATGTATAATATTAATACTTAACGATACAGAAAATTTAATTATTATGAATATATTTTTTAAATTAGATTAATATTATTTGCTTTAATAATATTATATCGGTCAATGGGTTACCTATTGTATCGTTATATCGTTGGCTACAGTCATTTCTCGTGAAAATGAAGTCGTGAGCTCTTTGACCCATTCGTTTGACATTATCCGCACCATAAATTAGATATGTTATAAATTATTATGCGTATATAAAACGCGATTTATCACCCTGAATGTATTGCTTTTCTGACAACATTCTTAATTTGTTTAAATGTTTCTTTATTAATAAACCACGTTTTACTTTGTAGCGGCAACTTAATAGTTTTGAATTTAAATTAAATTATTTAATTTCAACCAAATGCGATTACAAATAGGTATATAAGTTATGTAATGTATTAGGTATAAGTATGTAAGTTAAGTGGGTAGAACACAAAAGGATAGAGAGCGCTTTATCCGCTAACAAACTGTCCTCAGTTTGGCGGAACATAAATATGTAAATACCCTGTAAGTTTTATTTTGCGATAAAAAAAAATACATATGTATATACAAATTCTGGCTAAAAAGCGCTGGTGGCCTAGCGGTAAGAGTGTGCGACTTGCAATCCTAAGGTCGCGGGTTCGAACCCCGGCTCGTACCAATGAGTTTTTCGGAACTTATGTACGAATCATTTGATATTTACCAGTCGCATTTCGGTGAAGGAAAACATCGTGAGGAAACCGGACTAATCCCAATACGGGCCTAGTTTACCCTCTGGGTTGGAAGGTCAGATGGCAACCGCTTTCGTAAAAACTAGTGCCCACGCCAATTACTGGGATTAATTGCCAAGCGGACCCCAGGCTCCCATGAGCCGTGGCAAAATGCCGGGACAACGCAAGGAAGATGATATATACAAATTCTGGCCATCTTTGACCCAACCGCATTTCAATGTAACATACTTAGATGTTACACAAGCCATCATATAAGTAGTGGATCATCTTTTAATACTCTAATCAACCTCATTCTGCTATTAGGTTATCTCCTATCTGGCATTGTTCCCTGCGAAGTCTTCTCACTATTGTCTGAGATAAGGTGTTGCGAAAATAATTAGCGGAACACGCTAAACTAATTTTAAATTAATTGAGGCTCATAGATTAAGCGATTTTATAAGGAAAATAATAATTTAAAGTAAGTTAGTAAGTATTATTCAATGCACCACAAAAGAAAACGATTCAAACATCTTTACAGTGTAAGTAGGTAAAGCTAGCAACAGGTAGTCTTATCTGTAAGCGATCTCTTTAATAAAACTTTGGGTAACATGTTTAAATGGACAAACAGTTTTAATAACAGGTAGCAGGCAGTGCAATAAAAAGTTTAAAGGAATAAGAAAAAATTACACAGAAATTAAGCAGACAGTACCTACATATATACATTTAAATAAATATTTATATGCCAATACATCATACATTAACATTAGCATAAGTTTAAATTGTACTTGGACTTTATTCTGAATGTGTTAAATGTAATGACTGTGCTTTAAATTAGGTAATTTAGGTAATAAAAAAAATTTGGTACCTAATCAATTTTAATTGCAAGCTAAACGTCAGTCTTTTTTACGAAAATTAATAATGCTAGAAGTACTTTTCATTTCTCGGTTCAACTTATAACTGTCATAAAATCTGAAACGGAAGTTTGCTTGACTTTATCGGAAAAAGTTGAAGCAGTTAGCCATAATAGTTTACGAGTACAACTGGCAGCAAACTTCGAGATGGAACTATCGGCGCGGCGCTGCACTGAACAGTGAACATCTGTCGCCGGCGGCGGGTTGCCAAGCTCCGGGAGTGGGTGGTGATTTTGAAAATGAAAATGAAAATGAAAATGAAAAATGATTTATTTAGGCATCAAAAATGCAGCTTATTACATAGTGGAAGGGTATTACATTTTTAGGAGTAAGTATTCTATTGTTAGACAGCCTAGGAATAGTGTCCTGAGCCCTAAACTAGGTAAACCTGTCTTATAGGGATCAGGGAATAAACCACCGCTACTTCTAGCAATGCAGGTTGGTTGTGAAGTATACACATGTTTTATTTTATTCGAACCATTATCCAAGTATTAACAGTGTCTACCTAAATACCTATTATGTCAATATAGTTTAACAACACAAATACTTACGACAGTTTTCAAATAAAAAATGCTTGCGCTAATTTTGAAACCGATCTTACGCAACTTCATGCACCTAGTCAACGAACATATTTAGAAAGAAATAATAATACAACTATTTCTTTTTTTATATTTAATCGACAAATATTCCTAGTAGATATACGAGTAGGTACCCATTAGCAACGTGTATTGAATTTTCTCTTGACGTTTATTCTGTGAGACAAGTTTACTGCAAGTATTTTATGAAGGTCGCATTTTTGCCGGCCGCCATTACGGCCGTTGAAATGATTCGATTTTCTTAACGGATATTAAAGTGCCAAAGTGTTTTAATGTTCATCGTAATTTTCTTTTAATACGATAGAAAAAATAAATACAACGTCCTTTTCAGTCACAGTATAATATTTTATGTTAGACCCGATCGACGCTCCGGTGTGCGAGTGATGTCCCGCTCGCACACCGGAGCGACGTGCAATTTGCATCCAATGTGAAGGCCGCTTTATACGAGTATGAATCGTACAGAATAAGCACTAGACACAGTTAATGTAACGTCGAATCGAATGACAAGAGTTAACAACTTTAATGTTTACACAATGTTTTTCATCATACCGATTTGCGAGAAAATAATATAATTTAAGCCAAAGTATTGTTTAAAATACAGTAAATTGTGGTTTATGTTGATGACACAGCTACTTGCGGAAACTATAAGTATCCCAATTATTTTTTGGAAATAAACATGTCCATTCTCAACCCAAAGTTTTGTAACGATTATTTAGTAGGTAAATTAAATGGTGATTGAATCTAGAATATCCCTTTTCGAATAGGTACAACTTTTAATCCGTTAGGATGAAAATAATTTAGTTCATTGCAATATAAAATACAAATACCCTTTATTACAAACCTCATTACTCACCTCAAACAATACAAAGAATACAGAAAAGAAGAGAAGAATAAGAATGTATGTATGTTCAAATAATCAGGGTTTGAGATAACCAGTCCTTTTAAAAATCCATACTATGTATACAGTACGAGTATAGTCTATGTTTGATCAAAACGTTGTGCAAAACATATCACCGCGTCCGCGAAGTTTCGAAAATGCCCGATAATAGCAGCATTGTCTCATTTTTCCTCGGCTTTCATTGCGTAAGTAATTGTACGCATGTGTTATGACATGTGTTGTTGTCACATCGCTAATTCGTCGCGATGGACGTACTTAATAGTGTACCTAAATATCGTGTCTTATTTTATGTATTCAGTGTTCGTTTAAGATGAGTTTTGGAAATTGGTTGTGATATTTCATAAGATTTTGAGAATTAATTATAATTATTTAGTGTAAGTTAGGTTTAACTAATGGCATTCAGTGGGTAGTGATTGAAAATATGATCAGTGTTTACCCGAATATTTGTTAATTAATCTGTCGGTACTCGCGAAAATGACCCTTCTCTCCTACCCGCCAATTCTAATGATAGAAAAGTATAAATATAACGTACCATGGGGTGGAAGACTCATTCTCGCTTGGCGCTGGAACGAGTAACACTAAATTTAGCACGAAGGTTACTGCTTGTGAACTTAAGATTGTTTAAGAGTGTACGTAGAAGTAAGTAGTTGGAGTAAATTAAAAGTAAATGATTGTACCAAGGACTTTGATTCATCACAAGTCAGAAGCGGCGGTCAACGGCGCCCACAAAAGGACTAGAACGTGTGAGTACCTAGTATATATATATACATGTTTTATATACTCGGACGTTATGGTAGTAAGTTTTAAGTTGTAATGCTTGTAATTTCAAAACCTAATTAAGAATGTGTAGATACGCGATCATGGTCAAGTTAAAGTAACAAATGCAGACTTATTACATAATTTAGAATTCTGCTGGTAATCAAAATCGATACAGGCATTGAGCGAGGGAACTTTATTTTTTTACAAGATCCATGTTATAAGATAAGACCGTGGTTACAAGTGTCTTAGAATTTGAATACTTACTTACAATTCGTGTGTACAGTGTAGTAGTAGGTTATTTATTTGTGTAATGTCGATGTTTTGCCGAGCATAGGCATATACGATGATACGTGATCGCGATTATAGTAAAATTGAATACGATGAATACGATTTGGATAAATATTTAATGAATCCGTTAGCAATCAAGATACAAACATGTATAATTGTACGTGTACGGTTATAGGCAAGTAACTTTAGTGTCATTAAAGGAAGTATTATTTAACAGAGTGGTTTTAAATTTAAATAACCCATATTGTGAAGAAATATACAGAAGTGCTCGGTTGTTATGCCGTCGTTAAATTGAAAGTGTTTACATGATGTATATTATATACTTACGTGACTTTCGAATACTGAACTTAATCTATTTACATAGTATGAGCTAAATAATCTAATAAGTAAAGCCATACATGATAACGCCTTTGATTGGTTTCTGAAATGAATAAGCGCTGACACGTTGTCATTAGTACCTATGTATGAGTGCCATGTAGGTGGTTGGATAGCAACAAATCGGTAATAGTGTAGTTAGCATGAAGTTAGTCACCATGTAGGTGGTGTACCATAGTCAGACCCTAATGTCTTTGTTATACAGATTTTTATTGGTAAAATAAATACATTTTGCATTGTCATTCAATTTAAGTTAAAATGAGATAGTAGGTAATTAAGTAATTAATAATGGGAGGCAACCCTTAGGACTTCGAACCCCATTCAATATGGAATCAGTGATCGTTTTGCATAGATAATATAAATTCGTCAATTGAGTAATAATCGTGTTCTAGAAGTAATGATTTCAGTTTTTGTTGAATTGTTGTCACTTTTGATTCCTTTATGCCAGTCGGCACTGAATTATAAATTGTTGGTTCATGATCTTGAACAACTTACGCGACTTCGTGAGCCGGTATTTAGGAGCGAGCAGGACAGGCAACCTGCGAGCTGGGCGACTACGGTTAGATGCACTACACTTGTACAAGTGTATATTTGTTCTGACAAACATACAGTAAGCACTTGATTGTGCAGGATAGGCAGTGGGTTTGCCATCAATTATACAAAGGGCACGTTTTTGCATTCTGAGCAGTCTATCGCGATCAGCAGCTGTACCCCAAAGATCGACACCTTGATAAAGTATTGCGTGGAAATATCCATTTCAGTTATTGATTGTTAAGTCATGTACATACATTTTATTATAATTAAGGTGTTGCATACAGATCAGTAGGTCGGTCCATGACGTCCTGGGATACAGTTCAGTAAATCAATCTATGACGTCATTATAAAATAGAATTAATTAATCATCATGCGTACTAACAAATCTATTAAGTTTCCTAAATTAGTAATACATTAAGATATGATACAATTACAAGAAAGTTCATGTCACATACATTACAAAATGTTTTTTAAAGATTATAGTTATCTGGATGTGTCTTTTAATTGAAAAACACATTTTAAAATGAAGTTACGGTAAATATGTAACAATTATCTAGTTATCACTTTTGTAATTTAGTTTTCTAGATCGCATGGAGGTTCTGTTGCTTAATTAGGTATGGAATTTTATTAGTTATTAAGATACATGTGTAATGTGGACCATTTCTACACAATTGCAAGTTCGTGATAGATAGTTATCAATGATTGGTTTTCGCGAACAAGAAGAGCAGCTTGCAAACAAAATATAGATGCAGGGCAGTGTTAATAGTTTGTAACGAACAAGGTACGGACGGCAGCTATCTGCTTTACGCACATTCGTCATAATTAGAATACTCTTTTTCTGCATTATAGAAAGTTGTTCAGCCTCGACACTATCACCACAAAGAACTACAGCGTACCGAAGCCATGTGCACGCGTAGTATGCAGATAATGCATACTCGAAGTGTATTCTTTCTTTGTATGTTAAGCATATACAAATTTCCACATTTTCGTTTTAATATTTTGTATATGGATCTTCTAATTCATGCCCACATCTATGGCTATACTTAACAAATTGAATACGCGACCTCTTCAATATTATATGATGCAGTGTCTAACTTAGTTCCAATGGTTTATTTTTGTGGGTGGGTTATATGATTTTGGTCTTTTTCAAGTTCATTTCTAAGTTATGTTCACCGACGCATTTCGGTACGGAACTAAAAATGTTCTGAAGTTGTGACCTACATTCGGAGTTGTTATTGCTACTAAACAATAGAGAGGCTTTGTCAGCAAACATAACGCAGGTTGTGTCTGTGTTAAGTATTTTTGGCAGGTCTTTAACAGGTATATGTCAGAAATAGTAGGCATCCACCAACGCTTCCCTGAAGTAGGTATTAAGCAAATAATATGACGCGATTTTGATGTCACAGTTTTTAATTCCTCCTTATCAACGTGGTCTACTTGGACGCATTGCTTACGGTTTCCGAGGTACGATTTGGTTTGAACCAATTATACGCAGTGCCGCGTATTCCCATCCCGTACAATCTACAGAGTAAGATTTCGTGTGATACTTTTTCATACGCTTATGTCATGGCTAGCAAAAATCCTAAATTATGTGTTCTGTTGTCTAGATGTTCTGTATGTATTGATAAAAAAAAAGGTAAACGATAAAATGCTGCACTTTACGAAAAAGTTGTCTTAGACTCGATTTATTAAGATAAGGTCGGGTAAGAGTGCGATAGGACGATATTGGTTTGGATTGATTACGTCACCGTTTGTAAATATGGGTTTAATAATGGATATTTTAAGTAAGTCCGGGAATATGCCTTGATTAAATAACTTGTTAATCAGTTTTGTCAGTGGCTGTGCTAACTTTATAAGAACGGGCGGCATTTCGTCGACTCCAAGACTATTTTTATTTTTGAGTTGCCTTACAATTTTTATTGTTTCGGTCACCGGCTGTAAGAATATTGAGTTGGTGGCGGGTTATGCACACGACGCGCGCGGTCTGTTAATGCTCCAGCTTTATTAAATAATAGAGCTACCTGTTCTAGCGCTGATTGATAAACAACTGTTGTCTGTATATATGACCTATGGGAACATATCGTAACATATCGTGTAGGCGGTACCCTAAAACCAGATTTAATGGCTAGTTACCTATGCAGGTGGTTATGGTGTAGTTAGTTAACTTGTAAGTGCTATGTTGTTCGTGAACCTGATGTTTCATTACCTGAGTACGCGAAGAACGATCTAGTTGCCACGTTATTACCTACGTATATTTAATATTATACTGCGTACACTAGAGCTTGATCCTATGATAAGTGGTTTGGATAAATAAAATAAAAATATATATGTTTTGTATGGTAGGTATCATTGGGAACAAGACAAACAAACCACATGAGATTTGTTATTGAGTTCATTGCAAATGGATACTAAGACCAATATGTTACTGGTACCATGTAGGTTTGGAGGTGGTATGTTATAGCTAGACCCAATGTCTAATGAGCCAAATTATGTGTGCTCGCTTTGATTACTTAGTTAGATTATATGTCGAGCCATGTAGGTGTGCTGCTTATGAGTGCGGACATGTAGGTGTGCTGCTTATGAGTGCGGACATGTAGGTGTGCTGCAGAGTTGCGTTAAAGATTTTAAAGTTTAAAGAGTTCAGTTAAAGATTTTAAAGTTTAAAGAGTTGAGTTAAAGATTTAAAGTTTAATGAGTTGAGTTTAAAGATTAGTTTAATGATTTTAAAGTGTTGAGTTTAAAGATTAGTTTAATGATTTTAAAGTATTGAGTTTAAAGATTAGTTTAATGATTTTAAAGAGTTTTGAGTTTAAAGATTTTGAGTTTAATGATTTTAAAGTTTAGTTTAATTTAATGATTTTAAAGTTTAAAGAGTTTTGAGTTGAGTTTAAAGGTTTTAAAGTTTAAAGAGTTTTGAGTTGAGTTTAAAGGTTTTAAAGAGTGCGGCCATGCAGTGTGCTGCTAGAAAGTCTACAGCCATGTAGATGTGCTGTTTATGAGTGCGGTCATGTAGTGCGCAGCTAGAAAGTCTACAGCCATGTAGATGTGCTGTTATGAGTGCGGACATGTAGGTGTGCTGCCAGAGTCCACGGATGTAGTATTTTGTACGAGCTTAGTTTAGAGTTTTAAATAGTTGTTTAAAGGTTTAAGAGTTCAAAGAGTTCAAAGAGTTCAAAGAGTTCAAAGAGTTCAAAGAGTTCAAAGAGTTCAAAGAGTTCAAAGAGTTCAAAGAGTTCAAAGAGTGCAAAGAGTTCAAAGAGTTCAAAGAGTTCAAAGAGTAAAAAGAGTAAAAAGAGTAAAAAGTTAAAAGTTCAAAAAGTTCAAAAGTTCAAAAAGTTCAAAAAGTTCAAAAAGTTCAAAAAGTTCAAAAAGTTCAAAAAGTTCAAAAAGTTCAAAAAGTTCAAAAAGTTCAAAAAGTTCAAAAAGTTTATAAATAGTCTGATCAATGAGTCTAAAGAATCACTTTCCTTGTGTAGGTTATATGCTATAGCCGCTATAGGTAGGTAGGTACAATTAGTGTAAATTAGAGAGTGAGTAACCGTCAAACAATAATGATGTGCTAAATTTGATTAATATATGTTTATACATGTATGTTATGGGAAGGAAAATTGTTTGATTGAAGTAAGTACCTATAAGTACATATAAGTAGATATGTACAAGTGCTGAATTTAAACACGGTAAAGCATTGGTATGCTGTGCAGGGTGAAAAAAATATATTTTAACAACCAATCATGCAGCGCACTGAAATTTAATTACAGGGAAAAATGAGGTCAGCGACGGTGGACAGATGACGCGGAACACTGCGACAGCCGAGCGTGAGGTGCCTAAAGACAGATGTCGTCACCACAGGAGACGCTGACGTGGGTAGCTTCTCTCTGATGACTCTTACGAAGAAGGACCGCGGGAGTTAAGGCCACGCTCACATCAAGTTTGTAGCTAGTATTGTAATCGTACACCTTTGAAGGGTTACAATGATGTAAGTGACCAAATTAATTTGATTTCAGAGAGAAAACGTTAGATAGTTACAACTGTTAATTACATTATGCCTAATTAAGCCGTTAATGTAATTACGTAGCTTCTAAAACATTATTTCCATAAAACAGTTCCTATGTCTAAAATTTGAACGTAGTAAATTTAATCACGACCATATAAAGAGATTAGTTAATTATCGATGTCAATTGCTAAATGCTGTGAAAGTTTGTTTCATTATTTCTATTTTAATGTATCAGGCTAAATGTTGGTGATCGCACCATGTTTGTTAGAGAACTTAATTGAAAAAAAGTGTTTTACAGTACTAAAATCAATGCAATAAATTTGGGTTTATTCTATAGGTACTTGCCGATAGTAATGTGTCTATAATCCTACGTGTAATTAAGGTAAACATCATAATCAGCCAATCGATAATGCGCTGGTCAACTCACAAGTATGATGATTATGTAGCTAAAATGACTAATCGTTTGAGGATTTATGATGTTGTAAAGTAAAGGGGTCGATAGTGTGGTTAATAGACCTCTTTCTTTTTTTTTTATTATTAATGTACATATATTTCGTGAACCTTTTCATGGTTTGTAGTGTAAATAAGTCTTTAAATATCCCTTTTTAAGTAACATTAATATTAGTCTGAAGAATAAATAAGTAACATTTACATCTGCAATACCTGCTACCATGAATAAATTAAATAATTGTTTAAATTATTTTTAGCGAAATTACCGTTTGTAGTTTACCTCTATTTGAGTTGCTGTAATTCTTTGTATTATTTTATTGTAATCAGGTGTACAATGAAAAGTATTGGTATTGTATAAACAGACTTCTGTTATCTAAAATAGGATTGGAAAGGAATTAGGCAACACGGCCGAGTGTGATATTATTGTTGATCGTGCACCGGAGGTAGCACGCAGTCGGATGGCCGAGTGTGATATTTCATAAGATTTTGAGAATTAATTATAATTATTTAGTGTAAGTTAGGTTTAACTAATGGCATTCAGTGGGTAGTGATTGAAAATATGATCAGTGTTTACCCGAATATTTGTTAATTAATCTGTCGGTACTCGCGAAAATGACCCTTCTCTCCTACCCGCCAATTCTAATGATAGAAAAGTATAAATATAACGTACCATGGGGTGGAAGACTCATTCTCGCTTGGCGCTGGAACGAGTAACACTAAATTTAGCACGAAGGTTACTGCTTGTGAACTTAAGATTGTTTAAGAGTGTACGTAGAAGTAAGTAGTTGGAGTAAATTAAAAGTAAATGATTGTACCAAGGACTTTGATTCATCACATGGTTAATACTTAAAATATTTAGACCAATATATGTCATGTTCAGTATTCCAGTTTTATCTTTAACATAATTATCGTAAACTAGTACTAAAAAAGTAGATTACAAACTAACTTTCGATCTCTAGAGGAACAGCCATCAATCATGATACGATGATCATATTACTATAATGGCCGGGTGCCGATTAGGGTGATTAGACACATAGTTGTAGTGTTGAGTCGCTCACTCGTGAGGCACCTCATTTGTACCACTCATTTTGTTAATTTGTCGCAGTACTTCGTACCGCAAAAATGTCTTACTTCACTCCTCTATTCATTTTACTTTATTCTAAAATTATCTTTCTCCTAAAAGTTCTATTCTTAACCTCCAGAATTGCACTCCAATTAAATGTTACTATTTATTTATTTATAAAGGAAGTGATGAATACATAAATATGTATATACATTAAATCTTTTTGTCGCCGTTGGAATTAATGGAATAGTCGACGCTGAAAATATGCTAATAATAAGTAAGACATTGTAACACCTCATTTTAGAAAATGAGGTACTCATACAAACTCATTTTAAATTGATGTCCTACCCATCACTACATAGTTGCTTCATTGCTTCCGTACGAAGCACACATGTTAAGTTTTAGAACATGTCTACATTTACGTGATATGAAGTAACTAGGACACGCACGTTAATGTAGTGGCATTGCTATCATGCTTAAAACTTTAAAAAAGCTTAGCAATGTCAGAAACTACGTTCATCACGACGTGTTCCTTGTTTTTCCTTATTAATGATACTTTCCACGTTCTGAAAAACATGGAATGTTCCTTACTTATATGCATAGGGCAAGCTACATAATTAAACCCAAGAGCGGCATTCTAATTAAACGAAAGGTTGATTTTTATTTGATCTCGTTTTGATGTAACTCGCAACACATCTCTCTTGCTCTTTCTCTTATACAGGGTGTCCCAAGAAGTAGTGATATACTGAAGCTGGGAGGTAGAGGACCTAGAGGGCTATCTGAATCACCCCCATGTATGTTCCGCGATTTTTCGTATTTTCGGAGTTATGATTTTTTTTAATTTTTCACCTATCGCCGAGTACGATGAGATTTTTATTTATGGTGACGTGAATTATTGCGGTAGATGCTTGATTTTTTTTGTGTGCTAAGCTGATAGATAGGCCAATTCAGTATGGTAACATTTACTATCGTTAGATCTCTGAATGGAATTAAAAAAAAATTTAATGCCAAGAAAGATAAAATTACCCAGTATGTTTTATTTTTCTAAGCGCCCTTGAAGTTGTGCGCCCTTGAAAATCAAGCATCTACCGCAATAATTCACGTCACCATAAATAAAAATCTCATCGTACTCGGCGATAGGTGAAAAATTAAAGAAAATCATAACTCCGAAAATACGAAAAATCGCGGAACATACATGGGGGTGATTCAGATAGCCCTCTAGGTCCTCTACCTCCCAGCTTCAGTATATCACTACTTCTTGGGACACCCTGTATAAATAACAAGTGAAACGCACTGCAAGTAATGTCACCTATGTATGAGATCCACTGGTAAAGTTCAAATGTCGCAAGAGAGGCTGAGCTGACAGCGTATTCCCATTGACAGTGTATTCCAGTTCTTAGTAAAACCACTGGCACAAGACCTAAAGACAGAACAAGTATCATTATACTGGGCCGCTTAGGGCTACTTGCACCATTCACTAACCCGGAGTTAACCGGTTAAATCTGGAGTTAACATGGTTACCCGTACATTTTGATACTTGGTTAACGGTTTAACCGGTTAACCCCGGGTTAGTAGGATGGTGCAAGTGGCGCTTAGAACTAAGACGCTTGTCCGTGGTTTAAGCGATAGGAATGACTTCCCTGGACGTTAATGCCATATCGGCGATTGGCTTAAAAGCAGTGCTGCGTTAAAACCCGTCCAGATATTACAGCGCCGATTCAAAGTGCATTTTTGTTTTTTTCTTTGACTTTTGACGGTACTTTGTATCATAATGCCGTAATATCTGGGAGACCGAGCTTTGCTCGGAAAACATATAAAACTCGAAAATGGGCGTTTTCCCAGATATAAAATCTAGCTATATCGATTTTCCGCCCCCATAAACCCCCATATAGCAAATTTCATCGAAATCGTTAGAGCCGTTCCCGAGATCCCTAAAATATATATACATATAAATAAATAAATAAATAAATAAATATACAAGAATTGCTCGTTTAAAGGTATTAGATTCTACGTGGGTTAGTTCTTTATCCATAGAATATTGAATAATAGTGTACCTTCGGGCCATGGTCTTCAAACACCAGACAAGTTGTGAAAGAAATTTGGAATAAACTTGTCTGGGTGTCTGGCGACAGTGGCGACTTTCGGGCGGGCGAATATTTCGCTCAGCGGCTAAGTCTGGGCAATCCAGCGGGGAAACGTAGCAAGCGTCCCCATATCACAAACATTTTTTTGGTCGTTTCATACATTTTGGTCGAGTGGATGTCGACGTTTTCTATGGGAAGGCCAAATTTTTTTTTTTGGGATTTCGGGGTTGGTCCCATAGAAAAAGTTGTTCAGTATGACCTACCTAATCACCTCGCACAATATGGCTAACGGTCCAAAAATGACCCTGAATAATAGGTAATGTGTAAAAATATAAAAATGGTAAATATTTAAATCAGTGTATAGCGAATATTTTCTTTTTCAATCCATGTAAAATTATACATTTTTCTTTTTCTTTTCAGGAACAAGTGGCACCTGTAGAAGAGCCCCAAGATGACGACAGAGGACTCAGGTAATAAATTATCTGGCACTAGAATTCATTTAGTAAGGTGGAAAAAAAAATAACTTTTAAAGTATTTGGTTATTGGTTTATTGTATTTCGTTAAAAAGGCAATAGTTTTCTTACAAAATAAAGAGTAGATATATCTAAAATGTTAAAATGTATAAGTAAATAATTTTGGAATTCTTAAACAAATATGTGCCTTCTCGATTCTTGAATAGTAGTTGCTAATTAGCATTCACTTACAGTTTTTTTATATAAATGGCCCAAAACGCCCAGGAAAAAAAATCTAGTCTTAAAACAACGATAGGTTGTAAAAAAACTATTTTATAAAAAGGGTCGATTTATTCAGGTTTTATTGGCTACGTGCCAACAAGGCCTTGATTTCATTTGTCTGAAATCCTGTCTTTTATCCTATTGCCAGTTTCAGAGGTCACTGAACTCCAGATACGTTCTAGATTCCGGACACTGATTTGGGTCTCAATTCAATTGACGATCACCTTTATTATGTCAGTTCTCGAAGTTCATTAATTAGAATTGAGACTCTTCCTTAAGTAATTAAATTAAATAATAATATGTGCCTTATATTATCCTAAAGGCACAAAATTGATAGATTTCTCGAAATCTATTAACTGATAATAGGTTAGGTAGTTCTCTGGAATTATTTTATTATTTATAAACCTGTTAGTATGAATCAGTTGTGTAACAAAAAAACTGTAAAACGTGCCAACAATAAAATTTTGACTATCTCTCAGCCAAAATAAAACGAGAATGATTAAATATCATCACGACAAAACTACGCGTTAAGTCCCGCTTTAGTAAACAATAATAAAAAATATGTACTTAATTTACACAAAATCTAATCTAAATATTTGAAGTAAAACCATTATAACCCTTACTGCACCCACCTAGACATTTTTCTGTTTGGCCTTATGGTTGACTGGTAGAAAATGCCACGAGACATTAAGTCCGCCTTTTGTCCTTTTTTGATGTGCAATAAAATTTCAAATAAAAAATAATAATATAACCGAACATTTCAGCCGCTCTGCCACCGAGGAGTACCGGCCAGGCCAGGTGTTCTCCCTCAACGCCCAAGAGCTGCTGGAGCTACAGCCGGAGAGAAAAGCACCACTAACCAGCGGACAGCAGCTGCAGCAGCTGTACAGTGAGCCGCAGCCGCAGCACAAGGAGAATCTGCAGCAGTTCTATTACGTGGAGCCGCAGACTACGCGACAGGTTGTATTTTCTTCTTAATCCTTCAAAACATGGTTAGTAAACCACGTCTCACTAGCTGACAGCAGCTGCAGCAGCTGTACAGGGAGCCGCAGCCGCAGCACAAGGAGAATCTGCAGCAGTTCTATTACGTGGAGCCGCAGACTGCGCGACAGGTTGTATTTTCTTCTTAATCCTTCAAAACATGGTTAGTAAACCACGTCTCACTAGCTGACAGCAACTGCAGCAGCTGTTCAGTGAGCAGCAGCTGTTCAGTGAGCCGCAGCCGCATACTTAACCTTACTTTGTATATTCAGGGTATAATATTTTATCTAGGGAAGCACGTACGTAACTTAATAGGAAAAGGGCCACGTGTAGATAATTTTATTTCAGATTCATATCTTCTCCTTATAGTAAATCTACGAGGAAGCCATTAAGGGGTATTCCGGGTATGAAATGGGATTTCAATTTCGATAAGTGCGGTACGTGAGATTCGTGAGAAGATTTATCTTTTATTTCAATCTCAAAGAATAACATTTATCATGCCTGGCAAAAAACCGATTCACCACTAAGATTGCTTGAGCCTAAGTGAGCCTAAATCCGCTTTAGGAGCATGATTTGTGGAATTTTTGCGTCAATGGTCTAGTTTTTGCGGAGAACTGTACGTTAGGGATTTATCGACATTTTATATGGGCGGTGAATCATCAGCGGAAATGCATATAATTATTTCATTGTTCAGTATTATCTACTTGATTAATCAGCCAATCATCCCAAAAATAGTAAATGATTGATTTTTAATAATTTTGTCCACTGTGGAGGAGAGACCGCAAGTTTAGGTATGGGGATTTAGTTTTACAGCTGATTCTTCTAACCGTTACAGTTGAATCCGCTGACTACGCCACTGGGCCGATTGACCCGATACAAAGTATGCTTGCTTAACCACGAGTTGAAATATGTACTTAATTCCCATAGGAAACCTGTTTTAGTAGGCATTTTATAATTATTTCATATAATGAATAAGGATCAACATTTGTATTTACAGTATTTTTTTACTTTCAGGTGTCTCTTCACCCATCCCATGCCGTGATTGCCCGTCCCCACTACTCTGCCAACGGCGGGGAAGCGTCAGTCGGCGCCGCCTTGTCAGTTAGTGACTCCAGTTCCAATCCCAGCTCTTTCGACCGAGAGCTCCTGGCGCTACTAGGGCAGCCTGTAGGACAAGACCAGCCGCCCTATTCACAACCACAGGTCTCCACGCAGAGCGTTGCACCTCAATATCAACAGGTACAGATAACTATAGTAATAACAATTAT
The DNA here is from genome assembly GCF_948474715.1 of Cydia amplana. Taxonomy (NCBI): domain Eukaryota; kingdom Metazoa; phylum Arthropoda; class Insecta; order Lepidoptera; family Tortricidae; genus Cydia; species Cydia amplana. The sequence continues at coordinate 6,136,934 of NC_086069.1, read as the reverse complement.
TTTTTTATTTATGCTGTTTATCAATTACCTATGATTTTGTGATATACATACCTATAATATATTTGCAGAAAAACGTTACACAATGTGTAATTTGTCATCTGGCAAAATTAAGTAAAACATGATATTTTCAAACTATTACAGGTGGACAGGTACATCACTAAGCCAAGCAAAAAGCCGACTAAACTCCGTTCTAAGGTCCAAATCACTCCACCGCAGGCTTCAACCGCCCCGCAACAGTACCTAATAGAGACGACCAATGTGCAGCAACAACAGCCCCAGCAACAACAACTGCAGTACAGACCCGCTCCCCAGCCTCAAGCTCAACGAACTGTACAAGCTCTTCGCTACACTCCGATTCAGCCAACACCGGCTGCCGCTCAACAAGTTTATTACCAAAACCCAGAACCCCAAGGTCTTAAGATTGTGCCAGCGCCCAAATTGCAACAGCCACGCGCTCAAATCAATTACCGATTTGTTCCTCAATACCAACAGGCTGAAGCTACTCCTAAACAATACAGAATCGTCGAAGCTCCGAGACTTCAGGCTGCCAGACAAGAGCCTCAAAGAATCTCTGCCTCCAGCATTGAAAGGCCTGTCACTTATCTGAAAAGGTTCCCTGAACCTGAGAAATTGCGCGCCGTAAAATACTACGAACAGCCTGCATCAGAAGAAGTGCGTGCCTCTCCTCAACCGGCTCAAGTTATTGGCGAACAATATTACCTTCGACCTCTGTATAGAGGAACAGAGCAGCGACCGCGTTATGACTTGCAATCTTTAGGTTTAGAACAAGTCCGAGTCGAGTCCACGAAACCACCCCATTCTGCCATATATGTAAGTAAAAACTTGGCACCGAAGAAACCTCTCAGGCAACAACAGGCCCTAAGAGTAGACCAGCCCATCAAACTTGAGTCGCAACAGTACAGACAAGAAGTGCAGCAGTACAGACCAGAGCAACCCAGCAGGGCTGAACAAGTGAATATTGAGCAGCACGGACAGACTCTTGAAGACCAGCGGGCTCATTTGCCTCCCCCCAGAAATAACAGGGCATATACCCCCGAGGAGTTTCAAGCCTTAGTAGCTGCAGGTTACGCCGTTACCCCAATTCCTGTAGGCTCTTTAGGCCAGCAGGCACAATCGCGATCTTCCGTGGAGCCAGCGCCGGCACCAGCAACAACTGGCCGCCGACCACTGTACAGCAGACGACACCAGTACCTACCTTTACGATCAGACGAAGCACCTTAAAATGGAACAAATTGTACATACTATAGATTTAATTTTGCAACTAAAGATAGTGATAAATCCCTAGTGTTGTTTAATTTATCATTCATCCATAATTTGTATGTAGTTGTTGGTACCTACTACCTAGTAGGACCTACAACTATGATTTTGGTATGTTCAATGGTTGTGGTCTCCGGTTAACGCTGCACGCTGCGTATCATATATTATTCTACAATGGTATTTAGGTAAAGACAGTATAAGAAATAATTATCAAATAAATATTATAGGACATTTTTAAACGAATCAACTATGTCTCACAATAAGTTCAATAAGGCAGGTGTTAATAATAATATGTAATATTTTTAGTGGGATGTAATTGGGCATCGAAGAAACCCCTCAGGCAACAACAGGCCCTAAGGGTAGACCAGCCCACCAAACTTGAGACGCAACAGTACAGACAAGAAGTACATTTTATGCCTGATTTGTAAGTTATTTCCTGAGCTACATTGTACTTACATAATTACATATCTCTCTATATCTTGTTATCTAAAAGCAGCAGTTGTAAATAACATGGGAAAAGCAGGAGCAGACAACTACCAGGAGTTGCTGAAAAACTAAACATCGCTTTAAATACCTACTTTGAACAATCCATAGAAAAAAATATTCTACAAAAGCATTAAAATTTTAGCCTCGCTCCGAGATCAATAAGTATTATTCATTAACTTGAAAGATAGGATTTAACTCGATTTGTCTGTCCTGGCGGATACGAGGATCATGTTTACATCGAGCCGACATGTGACGCGCTTCCAAATTCGGGCTCAATTCGACGCGATATTAAATTCTAAATGAAACATTTCTAAGCGTAGGTTGAAAGTCGCATGAAAGAGCCAGGTTTCGAAAGATACACTTGCATTGTTTCAATAGTTTCGGATCGACCTACTTGTGTTAAATGTTTGTAGCTTCCTACAAAATTCGTTTAGAAACTGCCGAAATAATGCAAGTGGCTCCTTCAAAACCTGGCCCCCGACGACAAAACATACAGCGAAATATCACTTCCAGTACCTCTCATTATAAAGATTAACAAAAAAAAATGTAGAGAGGATAAATATACATACTGGTATCTCAAAATAATAAAACCGAGGAAACAAGTCTGGGCATCCGTTAGTGAAGCCTGTAAAATAGGGCTTTGCTACCATATTTAGTTACTACTAATAATTTATATAATTAAAAAGGTAATTACGAACCAAAACGCCTGACATGGAAGCGCAAAATAGTCTACCGCGTGCGTTCACAGTCTCCACCAAGGATTTTCGTCGAGAAATTAATACACTGTAGTTAATAACATTATTAGTGTATAAATTCTGGAGATGACATTGGTATGGTAGGTATGTAGGTATGCAAATGTTACATTTAACCCCTGCGTTACCTAACGCCTGATAGTAACATCGTGAATTCATGACGCTAAGTTTAATTTAATTCTAAATTAAAATGACACTGTGTGTGCTAAATGGCATAAATTTGGCTTGTTAAAGCTGAAAATGAGAGTAGACTTTTAGCACTTGGCGACTGTTATTGAGAGTTTATATTATATTAAGAAGATAGAAAGCAAAACGTTATTTTAACTACGTACCTATCCAGTGAACAAAGTAAAAAATAAAACTTTTTCGGCGCAGGTACTTTATAAGTACGTATTTAGGATGCGTTTATAAATAATAAATACATAATAATATGTTTCTAGACAAAGAAAACAAGTAGGTATCTAAGTTGACTCCGTCTTAAATACTCAAATAATACTGTTATGAATATTATTTAGCAAGCTTCCTTCTGTCAAAAGGAAGTACACTGTTAGCGATGTTAGAGACCAGCAGATGAAGACTTGTCAGCCCGCGGGCCGACCCTCAATTACCTGAAAATACGGCCTTGTTTTATTTCTGTGTTATTACTCCCTCGGGCCTTTGACGGACCTTTCTTGCGTTAAATATTAATTCTACAGTAGGTCATTTGAGTTTTATTTTTATTATACACGGCATATGCATAAGTTGCTCACAAAAGTGCAACGATGAAGATATTAATGTTTGTTTTTGATGTAGTATACTCGTACATATGGGAAAACGAGTGGTCAATTCCACTAAATTCCCAATTTCAATCGCTCGTATTTGAAAAACTGGCATTTCGCTTTATTTCACCGATTTTCGAGTGACGAAATTCAAAAATCGCCCCCGATGTCTAATTCGGAATAATTATCTCGCCTATACTTAATCCGTACACAGAGGTTACCTAGTGTGTATCTGTGTTCACTTTAAGAGCTTATTTTTTACTTGTCCCGCCCTTACAGAAAACATGAGTGATTCGGAGTCGTTTGAAGTCTTTAAGTTATTTTCATTTAATAGCCCCAGTTTAACACACAATAAAACTAAATAAAACAGAGCGGGTAGACTAACGCCTTAACTTCTTCCCCGGGACGTGGAGCCAACAGCAACAGGCCAACTAAAAAAACCGGCCAAGTGCGAGTCGGACTCGCGCACGGAGGGTTCCGTACCATCAACAAAAAATAGAGCAAAAATATCGTGTTAGTTGTATGGGAGCCCCCCTTAAATATTTATTTTATTTAATTTTTAGTATTTGTTGTTATAGCGGCAACAGACATACATCATTTGTGAAAATTTCAACTGGGACACGGTGACAGACGGACGGGCGGACAGCAAAGTCTTAGTAATATAATAGGGTCCCGTTTTTTACCCTTTGGGTACGGAACCGTAAAAACTAGTTATTTAGAGTTTTTAGTTTGTTTAGAGCTCAGGGTAATAGATATTCAACAAACTTTTAGGGCCGGTTGTACGTCAACATAAGTTAGTTTTAGTAATTAGATTTAGTTCACATTTATCTGCCGAAAGGTTTTGGAACATTCAATTAACTCTGGTAGGTAAGTATGAGCCTGGATTCAAAAAATAACGTATTTATAAATTTACCTCGTCCGACACACCTTAAATAATTAACTACGGTCATAATTTATTTCAAACTAACATATTTACATAACATTACAGTCGCAACAAATGCGTCGTAATCAATGCGCATAGAATGTCACTGCTAAACTGTTATTTTTATGCAGTACCCAATGACTTTCAAATCGTAGCTATAGGGGGGGTTCATATTCTCAAGTGTAAGACTAAAACCACTTTATAAAAAAAAAAAAAATACAATATTATTTATGGCATGTGTGTACCTATCATGCGTGAATAGGTAGGTGCTGTTGGAGTGCTGATAACATAAACATTTAGATTTTGGCACTTTTTTAATGAATTGTTTCAAGCAAGATTCAAGTCTCTCCCTCCTGGGCAAGTCTCTCTGGGTAAAGGGAGTCCCTTTACCTTAACTCGGTAGGTATTAAGGGAATATGAAAAGGTTATCTAGGAAACATCCTATATTGAAGATTTTGATTAAATTTATGCTATAAAAGTTCCAAGTTATTCTCCGCCTGACGAATGTCGCAACTGTCGCAAGCGAATTGATTAAATTATGGGATTGCCAGCGCAGACCTCCGTTTAATTTTCTTCTAGATAAGCTGAAGTCAACAAAACGTAGCAAAAAAGGAATATTGTTTATCATGAAATGGACTTGCAAGGACTATTATGAAAACTTAAGATAACAAATCGCTTAAAATAATTTAGCCATAAAAAGGTGACTATACTTTTGCAAGCCATTAAAATAGTTGAAAATAAGTAAAATAGCCATTAGAATAGTAGAGCCATTCACAGTTATTATGGATTTAGAAAGTGTACCTACCTACTCATTTTTACTTCAAACTTTTTTTCTACACTTTTGAAAGGCGATTCTCTGGCTTTAATAAAACGTTATGTATCACATTTTGTAACAGCAACACGAGTTACACGTGGCATCCTACACAAAACGTTGCACACACAAGCCCGTTACAACAAGCAACTAATCACAATCGGTCAAAGACAAATCGACTTGCCAATAGCACCGCAAAATGAAGCCCGACTCAAATGACACGTGCCCGGAACTTTTTCTCATCAACCAGAAATGATCTATCTCAAACTTTGTTTGCAAACTCTACGAACGACTATAACCGGTACAGTGTACCTACATCAAAGTCAAAATATGTAGGTATTTATATGCTTTTGACCTCAATACCTTTGGCGTTTACTTTGAATTCTCCTTAAATGTACTTAACCATACCCCGAAGTCAATGGAGTTTAAAAAACACCGTGTATCATGTGCCAAATTTCATTAACAGCCGTTTATGCCTGAAGGAGGAACAAACATCCATAAATATAAAATTTCACACTTAGGTACCAGTATAATATTTAGGATTTTGACTTTTATAGTATAAGTAGGAGGAATATTTCGGTATAACTGTTAGCACGAGTAGTCGTAAATAATCACATTATTAGTCTTACCCATTTTAATAGGAAGCACTGCGATAGTATAAAAGTATCGTAAAATTTAATCTCATTTCATCAGTCGCCCGTTCAGTACTATTATCGTTATTCGACATTCATTCTGAGATTTAGACACACAGACTCAAACATAGGGCTCATTTCGTTTTATTGAAGACTTATAACGATTTTATAAGCCTTCAATAAAACGAAATGCATGCGTAGTTGTGTACTCTAGCTACTAACGACGTCGATCTAGTTCTATATCATCCTGTTTCGGCCATCGACACCATTTCACAGACGTCATGAAGTAATCAGACACGTTTTTTCTCTCAACACACTCAATTAAGGTTACCTCTACTATTCAGCATTTCCTACGGAAATTAAAACCACGTCTCACATACACACTCGCTGAAGACGGAGTTAATGATACTTGCCGCTCGAGCCTCTGCGCGCGCGGGCTTAAATGCGGACGGATAATTGGCACTTGGCCCTTATTGTTGGGCGCAAGGCTTACGTCTAAATACAGGGAAATTAATGGGCTAGTAACCGCTGCTAATTCCCTCGCCTGTTGACGCTCAATACAGGATAATAAGTTTAATGTACAGCCAGTACAGTATACAGTAGGTATACGGTACTGTATACGGAATATCATCACAGCACTTTGCGTCTATTGCAGACGATTTATGCATTGCTGTTTAGACGCGGGTTTGGTAACTGTGGATACGGAATATACTCGTATGAAAATATGCCTGGGACTTACCTACGGGGGCTGTTGCCGATTTCATCATTTGTTTGTATATGACGACGCCCGTACCCGAACTGAATATCTTCATTACGGGTTACGCATTATATTTATGTCTCTATAAAACAAATAAAATTTATCAAGTTCTATAAAAACTATAAAACGAAAATCCTAATCATAGCGGTTTAATGTTAACGAACCCTGTCCTATAAGACTCTCGGCCAAAGGCAGATTTTTATAGGTAGGTATAAAACACTCGTTTATTTAGCGCCGTTTGCGATTTATGGGGAAGCACTTACGAGAAAATGATTCAGCCAGTTTAATGCGTGAACATATAAAACTATTTACTGAGGGTTGTACTATTAACTAAATGTTTCAGCAAGGCGTTTATTATTTTAAAACATCCAAGAAAATGTTTCTAAGAAAAATAGATGATGAAAAGATTTAAAAGCAGTTGGCAGATTGTAGAAAATTATATAAATAAACGAGGGTTGTAATATAAGACTTACCTAAATATGTTGATGATGCTAATGACTTCAATACTTATTAGAAAGAATTTTGGAGGCTTACTCACCGGTGGTGTCATGGTGGTTTGCTTCCTTTGTCCAAGTCTTTAACTACTGAGTATCACAGAACATGTGATGTCACTGATGTCTGCGCAAAAATCCTATTAGCACTTTCTTGAACACTCCAAATGAAATCACTCTTCGTTTACTTATTCGGGAAGTATGATGGCATTGATGGCACTCAAAGATATTTATGTTATAAAACAATCACTATATTTTCCTCTCAGAAGCACATACTTACTTTACTCTTTGAGCACAGCAATAAAGTTTGTAATAAAACCATGTAGGTAGTCTATGCCATTTCATGGCCATTTCGCTGCAGTCAAATCATGGAGTATAGAGTATATACTGGGTGGGTACTTCTATACTCTATACTCCATGAGTCAAATTTTGGCATGTCATATACATGTCATTAACACTCGGAGTAATAATCCAATATGGAGTGGTGACACGCACTAATTTCTATGTGAAAAATTCTGCCGTTTTCGGCGCGGGGGGCGAGGAACGCACACAAATAATGTAAACACTAATGCATTTTTTGCGTGCGTCGCTACACACGCACACGACAAAATTATCAAACACTAGCATAAACTATATTCACACAAATACAAGATCAAACACAGACAACCCTGTCCGTGAACGACATGATGTCAGTTTTAAGTAAACGTAGAAGTGCGAGGGACTTGTCGATAATATTGTCGATATTTTATTGACTGAATTATAACTGTCTGCTTTAGTCAATTATAACCATCAAAAACATTACCTACATGTAAAAAGGTGCAAGTATCGCAACGCTTCTACTACAAAAAAGTTTTGAGATGTAATGCTAATGTGAAACCAAGTCGGTTATTTTAATCAGTGCCAGGGGGTGTTAAAACCGTAACAATAAGATATCTTTAATTTGTAATACGTATAATGACTTGGCCATCGCACGGCTGCATAATGACATAAGGATCATCGTCACCTATTAAAAATAATTCTAATTGAACATAACGCTAGCACTAATTGCAGTTTGAGCATTACACGTATTTACGAGTACGGTACGAGTAAAGCATTATGTGCGAATGCCAAGTCAGTATATATACATATACACAAATTAAATATATCTTATTAATACGGTTTTAACACCCCCTGGCACTGATTAAAATAACCGACTTGGTTTCACATTAGCATTACATGTCAAAACTTTTTTGTAGTAGAAGCGTTGCGAGACTTGCACCTTTTTACATGTAATGTTTTTGATGGGATCTCATCTCTTTTTGTAGACAGTCCTTCTTTTCGGGTACTCATACCCATACTATGTATACACATATCATAACTAAACACATCTTTATTCGTATTCACATCGTACATACATCGTACCTTTACCTACTATTTGTAGGAACTGCAACAGTAACTCTGTAATAGCATATATTTATATGGAATTACAAACTTACTTATGCAGTTCTTAGATCTTTAAAACGTGACTGATCTTGCAATATTTTTAGGTTTTGGATGGCTTGATAAGCTGAAAACTACTTATGTTTAAAATTTATTGCATCTTTTGGAAATCTAAAAAAATAAATCAAAATAACAATATATTTATAATGTTCATATAGATTTTATCGATATTGGTTTTTATGGTGTCTCATCACTAACTATGGTAGAGTGATACCAGAGTAATAAATTAAAAGTGCCTATTTATGGAAAAAAGTCGGCAGTAAATACCTTAAAATAAATAAAATACAATACAAATATTGGACATGTCAAATAAAAAATATACGATAGAAACTAAGAGAAAAATTAATTTTCAAACAGTAGTAGGGTAGGTGCGTTAGTTTTCGTCCAGCTCTAGTTTTCGTTCACTTGACGAAATTGAATATAAATCTACATTGCTGCACAAATTTGGACTTAATACAATCCTTAATGTCGAGACAATATATCTATCTACATAAAAAATGTATTTGGCAAGTAGTAAATTAAATATCAAATATGTTATTTGCTAATCTGTCATGTGGACGAAAACTAGAGCATGGACGGAAACTAGCACAATGACCCTATATCGGTAATATCACGTTATTTATGATTTATACTATTTATTTGATTGAATGGATTATGTTGATATAAAAATAAGGTGTTATAGAAAAATAATGTGTTATATAAATTATATAATAATAAGCAACACAAATTAGAAGTTAGGTATACCTAATGAATATTTAGAAAGTCCTCTTTAAATATTACCCTAAATTAGATCTAGTACCATGAAGTGGTATCACTTTCAGATTGACAATGTTTTTTAGTTTTTTGCTAAATTAGTGCACTATTTGATAATATTTACATGTAATAGTATTTACATATGAAAAGAAACGTGTCCTTTAAGAACGCTAGATGTTTCCGATCTGTTTTTACAGGAGGAAATGCTACAATTCGGCATTTTCTGCTCCTAACATTCCGCTTAGACTGACGTTTGCTGAATGGCGTATGACGTATGGCAACTAGTTTTATATAACCTCCTTGACCGGCGGCCGCAGACTTTTGGCAGAGGGGAACGCCTGTTAATGGCGGTTCCTGTTGGTTTATTATTCCGAGCATTAACACAATTATTCCACAGACTTGTCATTTTCGCGCTCGCGCTTGACAGACAGCTGAAGTGTGCGAAAGGGAAGCCATCTCGTATATGAACATACCATGAGTGCGAAAGAGTCAGACTACCAATGAGAAAACGTGACCACTTTTGACTTTGACGACGGCCGCGGACGGCCAAGAGCGTATCACAGTAATTTTCAAATTGAAAAATATACACGGATTAGGACGAAAAGTATTAAATAAAGTAATTCAGTGAAGATTGCGTCTTGTAGTGTGCCGGATTTCAGTGTTACAGTGCCAAATAATCCAAGCAAACACAAATTTCAGAGGATTTATGATATTCCTAGCGAAATTTTCATAACGATATTTTGTCAAATTAAAAGCGTAAAAAGTGTAAGAAGCCGGTTTATAAAGTTTATTATAAGTTTTTCTTCCTTTGTGTGCTAATATTTTATCATATTAGTCTATAATTTAAAATATTTTGTGTAAAAACATAACCTGTTACTTTACGCTAGGGCTTGACAAAATGTTCATATGACAGTATCGATAACTTGTCGGTATATTAATAGCTATGTAATTATTTCTTCACAAGACATCATTAAGATATTAGCTTTTATAACCGACTTCAAATAATAACGATTGTTATACCTTTTTGAAGGTGCTCATGTTTAGCGGTAAATTTAAACTTCACTTTCCAACACAGTAAGAGTTACATTAAGATAAGTCTGCAACGATTTTGATAGTACACGCAGTGCAAGTGTTATTTATACGTCATAATGTCGTAGAATTTTAACGTTTAAAATAACACATTTGAAAAAGTAGTCGATAAAGCAATCAAACATCGACAGATTATTAATATGTTGTAACATGACATCACTATTTTCGATCTCACATAGACAATTTACGCACACACTTGCATTTCATTTTTGGTCGCACTTTTGAAGATTGACAGTTGTTCTAGTCATATTAATTCTATGAATTATTCATATTCTCTTTGGTTACTAAATGTCGGATCTTGACTTTGAAAAACCGTTACGATTGTATTCATAAGTTGTTAGTACCTACTTCATTAGAAAATGTTCAGTGAGTGATTGTTATTGTGTACACTCTTTAGACCCGATTGCGAATTGTTCCTGTGTTCTTGAATTCTGCAAATAATAAAAGGTTGGTATGACTATGACTTCTTCAATTTCTCATGGTCATGAATTTAGTTTGGGATATGTGTGCGGAGCAAAAGCTAGAATAAAGGGACTTTTTCGACAAATATTATACGAGTACCAAGCGGAAGCTTCGCCTACCAGTGTTGGGCGCGCGTAGGGCAGCATCCGCCATGGTATAAAGTTTATTGATAGATAATGCAATTTCAAATCTACTAGCTAGTGAAAGCGTTAAGTACCTATTGAGTTATTAATGTTATTACATAAGAAATCCGACGCCTGCCTAATGAAAAGGAATCCAATTTTATCTGCGGCAGATGGTCACTCACATGAAACAAAATGAAGCCCAACAATATTATTATTGTACAACGGGACTTAATCGCTTCGCCTGTATCACTGAAATCCACCAGTAAGCATAGAAACCAGCATGGCCACGAACGTAACGTCACGTTTAAAACGTCAGGCAATAAATAAACGTAAGTTTTACGCGATTAAGTCCCTCAGTTTATTCACTTACGTACCTAATATGGCTGGATTCCTGTTGAGATTATTAATTGGCATTCGTCGATTTCATAAGCGAGATATAAACATAATTCGAACATCTAGATGGACACGTTATAAGAAAATTGACGTGTAATATCCCATTTCCCGCTGTTGCAACGACGTACTAGCCACTATTTATTATCAATTATTATTCTGTTTCTCAATTGAAAAAAAATCACGAATGAAAATAATTAGCGGTAACTTATAACAGCAACGTAACGTAACGTAGCGACGTAACGGTCGTAACGTAACGTAACGTTTGAAAAGAATATATTTATTGATACCTAACTCACTAGCTAGCTAATAGCTATAGCATATACTATCTCAAGCTTTACCAAACTTTTATAAATGATATAAAGATGTCGCCTTGATATTCAAGTCAAAAAGTCATTGAAGTTCTGGTCTGAAAATGGGTGCTGAACTTTTCTCGTTAAGGAACATTTTCGGGGCTTTCGTTTTCCAAATAATATTCGACATGCCCCTCCCTACTCCCACATTCACTAAGGCGTGTTAAGGGACTATACAGACAAACTGCAACCCGACTGAAAATTGTATGGGAACTGCACGTCAACTGCAACGTCCGCGTGCAGTTCCCATATAAGTTACAGTCGAGTTGTAGTCCGTCTGTACCGGCACTAAATAGTAAAGTACTCTTGCTGAAAAAAATGCACTACGCTATTAAATTCACAAGTGATATGTATTCTTCTTAAAACTCGTCTCTTCTTTGTAATTATCATGAAGCCGGGAAGAAAACAATTTTGTTGTGGTTATTTGGTATGTTTCCATTTTAAATTTTCCTTGGCAAACACTTGAAGATTGAAGATAAATACTTGCTCCATGTATTCTTTCAAATACCGAACAAATCGTGTTTGATCATAAATCATTTATTTGCGTGAAAAAGGTACAGTTACAGATGTTCACGTTTGTTGTTGTCCTGCTTATTCAGCATCTACATTCATCTAATATTTATTTATTTGTACAACCTTGAATGTTTTCCCAACATACAACTAAGTTGCTTACATAGCTCACAACGGTAACTAAAGAAGATAGGACCCGAATTTAATTAACACGGTAAAACTAAGCGACTTCGTTAATTAAATCTTTAACTTTAAATTGGGAAAGCAGATTAGCGAAATCAGCTTCAAATTGTTGACGGTGCAATCAAAATTTGAAACAGGGTAAATTCGTTTACGATTAATTTTAGAATCTTACCATCTTTATAGCATGTTAAATAAACATATGGTTTTGGTAGCTTTTCCACGTCAGTCGATAATTACCTTTAGTAGGGATGCTCATATTAGTCATAAAGTGCTACAAAACTGCTGTAATTAGTTGAGTGCTCGACTGTCCTTTCCTATGTCAGCGGTGAACCACATCTGTTGGCTGTAAAAATAAACTCGGTCAAATGCAAGCCTAACTTGCGCACCAATGATGATGATGTTATTTTATTTAAGCTGTAAACTTTTATGTCTTTTAGAATATCTCTTTTTGACAATTAAAATATGTGACGTTCCACGGCAAAAGGTACCTTATGGCGGCTGGCGCTTACGTCGCATAGCGCCGCAATAATATTGGAGTGGCGTTAATAATAGCGTAAGCGCCAACCGCCATAAGGTACCTTTTCTCGTGGGACGTCACATATGTTGACAACACCTCAGTTAAGTCGTTTGTTATTAGGTATAGGACATTATTACACTAATTGACTAAGCCTCACAGTAAGCTCAATAAGGTTTACTGTGTTATCTATTTGTAGACTGAACACATTTTCTAATATACAAAAAGGGGCTGTTCGCAAAGTTTATTCATCAAACTGTGATATGGTATAACAGAGAGCAGTTGCAGCGGGCAACTCAATCTAAGTTTACGTCCCCACTGGCGGCGTCATGCAAGTTTTATGGAGGCTTCTCACTATAAACCCTGCTATACTAGCACAGAATAAATAATAGTACTAAACTAAGTACAGAAGACTCACTCTCTAACAAAACGCGTCTGTTACGATTAGCACAGATATGGCCGCTAGGTGGCGACAGCGCCACGCGCGGCTTATGGCTTTCCCCAAAATTGGGGCCGAACGGATGTACTTTTAGCTACCTGTAGCAAAGCGACGAAATCGCGACACGCCTGCTACTAGCCATATGTCGACTTCTGCAATTAATAAAAACTATTCCGCTTTTCTTAAATTTAAGTAAGTATCGTATACAACTTAGGTAGCTAAAAGGCTTGGGCTTTAATTTATTTTATCCGTATTATGCAGTTATTTCGTACTGCTTGTAATAAATGATTAATTAAGTTAATTGTGTAGAGTACATAATAATGACAGCTTCGTATTTATATTTAATTACACAAACGGGTCTAACGCGATATAATTTCATTGTTTTTACCTTTAATTCCGACAATAAACATTAAATTTTGACGGGTAGCTGCAATTTCTTTGTCTACCCCGAACATTTTTATTAACTAATTTCGGGTAGTTTAGTGGTGTTTTATTAGGGTTCCGTACCCAAAGGGTAAAAACGGGACCCTATTACTAAGACTCCGCTGTCCGTCCGTCCGTCCGTCCGTCCGTCCGTCTGTCACCAGGCTGTATCTCACGAACCGTGATAACTAGACAGTTGAAATTTTTACAGATGATGTATGTCTGTTGCCGCTATAACAACAAATACTAAAAACAGAATAAAATAAAGATTTAAGTGGGGCTCCCATACAACAAACGTGATTTTTGACCAAAGTTAAGCAACGTCGGGCGGGGTCAGTACTTGGATGGGTGACCGTTATTTTGCTTGTTTTTTTTTTCTTTTTTATTGCTCTATTTTTTGTTGATGGTGCGGAACCCTCCGTGCGCGAGTCCGACTCTCACTTGGCCGGTTTTTTAATATCTCCGTTGACATTTGTTGAGACGTCTGTCTTTCGGTGACCACAGCTGGTGCAACTCAGCTGAAACGTCGGAATTAAAGGTAAAAACAATGAAATTATATCGCGTTAGACCCGTTTGTGTAATTAAATATGTGTACAAAACGCGAGAGTTTAAAGTGTTATATAGCTTCGTATTTACTTTAAGAACCAAAGTTTTCTTTTACCTCTACAGCATAAGCAATAACAAAGTGTGGCGATGTCTTCATACATGTCAAAATTATATGAAAATATAACATTTATAATGACACTCCTTCATTTTGTTCTGTTCAAGTTGGTGCAAAGTTAGCTTATCAGAATCTTAAAAAAAAAACTAAAAAACTAACTGCATATAAATCCCGACTGACGTTAACTGTACTGCAGTAGTTGCGGAATTAATGTTACAAATGCAATTTTCTTTTCGCGTGAACAACAGTAATTTAGGTTAACAGCATATAAGTACAAACTTGCTTTAAAATATGCAAGAAAGCTCCGACATAAATACACATATTAAAACTTATAATATTATAGACCTATTAGGTGTGGACGGCGGTGTGGTATTGAATCTATCTAATACCTTTAAATGAGCAATTCTTGTTTATTTATTTATTTATTTATATATATATATATATTTCGGGGATCTCGAAAACGGCTCTAACGATTTCGATGAAATTTGCTATACGGGGGTTTTTGGGGGCGAAAAATCGATCTAGCTAGGTCTTATCTCTGGGAAAACGCGCATTTTCGAGTTTTTATATGTTTTCCGAGCGAAGCTCGGTCACCCAGATATTATCTATTGAAATTTGAACACCTTTGGTCGCTCCATTATATTTAATGGCGATGTACTAAATAAGTAATACCAAAAATCGTTGGAAGACACGTAACGCATAAGCTTCATCATAATGTAAGTAAGGAGCGTCTAATTAGATACCCATGATAATGCATTACGAGTATTACGACGTTTAAATGCGCTGTTTTGCTTTGTGTCGCGTCAGCCTCAAAGAAATATGTAAAAGTGGGCGTCTTTAATTTATTCTGCATAAATAAAACATCGCAACTGCAAAGATCTTTTTACCACATTCTCTGAATCCGTAGCAAAGTCAAGGAATATTTATAGAGCACTTTGTGACCCACAGAGAGTTAACCGCGGACATACATAGCCCCCGCGGAGTCCACCCCAAATAAACTGCTTGGCAGAGTGTATATAAGTATGCGTGTATACGTGCGTACCTATATCTCAATGGTTTCTATTTATATATTTCTCTCTCTCTTTCTCTCTCTCTCTGAGAGGTGAAAAGTGGTAATATTTATCACTCCTCATATTTAAAAAAAATGCTTTTTGTATTTTGCATGGAGAGTAACGAATCCCTGAATTTGGTACCTTTTCGTTATTTTCAGACTAGAATTTTTCGAACGTATGAATCATCTAAGATAGCAGGATTTTCGACAAAAAGGCTAAGTATATCGAATTAGGCTTACCCCACGGGAACTAGGCCGATCAGTGTCGGAGCAGGGGCCGACATAATATACTTAACACCCGACATGCCGAACCCTCTGAGCCTGATTGATGAATTAAGATAACTTGCCGCCTTTTTATTTACCTATAATACCGTATAGCAGATCGGTTCGTTACACGCTGACTATCTAATTATTTGCAAAAGATATGTATCGACGTATTTATTCTTCATGGGTGCGAGGAGATACATTTACCACTTGTCAACACAAAAGTTTGTAGTACAAAAGTTTACTTTCATTCGGCTCTTACGTGTCGAAATGCTCGAATAAGATTTATTCGTTTTCATATTTCAAATACAGGCCTTCGGGTGTGACTGTAATAAAACACTTTTATTTACCTGCATGGCACGTGCCGGAGGTTCGCCTGTAAAGTGGTTCATTTCCCATAGGGATTAGTCTTTTATTTAGTTAGTGTGCCTCCAAAAGGGTCTTTCGTCTTTATTTGGAAAATAGAATGTAATTTCTGTAGGTACATAAGTAATGTTGCAAATAAGATTTTCTATTTCATTATAGGCCTTGTCCAGACTAAAATGGCGTATAAAGTATTCTGAATTCTTCATATAGCTTACTATGTGGTCTAGATCAAACAATTTTAGCAATCAAGGTGACAAAGGACACTCGCTAATGTTTCGTACGTACGTACAGATTAGGTTCTTTACCTAAAAGTTAAGAACATTAGTGAAGGCGCCGCGTGATTGGTAGACGAAGTTTAGGCGACATATTAGGCCACAATCAAATTACTTAATGCTCAGTTATCCCTTTTATTCGAGGACAGCAGAAACAAGTTTTACTTTTTTCGTATGTATTCCTTTAGTTTTACTCGTAACTTTTCTTTCAGTTCTCTCGATGGATTTTTACAGAGACGTGAAAGTAGATTACTTTTTTCCACTTTCTATATATTGTGATTATAGGGCGCAATATAGGGAAATATTAGACAGCAACTTCAAACTTATTATCTCGATGCAATTGGTCGGTCGTAGGAGCTGAGATTGTAGATGTAGGTAAGTAGGTGTTCAGCCAAATCGTAGTGGCACGAAACTCAACCCTTTTGGAAAGATGATTAGGTTCAGTTTTACGGTCGAAGCATAGTTTTGTATCTACTCAGGCAGCACCATAAATTTGATATCGATTGTGTTGTGAATATATAAACAAGTCTGTCTTCATAAGGTCGTGCATTTCAGTGAAGCGAGAAGTGAAATGCTGTCATTCGCATTATCAATGCCGACGAGATTACGAAAACAAACAAAGGTATCAGAAGAATAGGGTATTTGACTACTAGTCAAATCTGTCTCTATTTACAAACTGTCAAAACGATTTTGCTACTATGGAATTGATATGAAACACTAGCATGTGACGTCACAATCAAATTATCTATTCTTTATAGTTTTATGCGAGTTTTAAAATATACATTTTATTGTGTCTATATTCAAACTCAAATACCCTATTGTGTTACCAGATCGTCGAAGGAAGGCAAGACAAGGGAAAGCGCTTAGAAGGTATTGTTTAGGTATGTTTGTATCTTTATTTCTTAAGTAAGATCCTACCGTCCTTAACTATAATCTTCTTAGAACCCTAGTCTTGCTTATATTGCAAAAAAGCGGCCAAGTGCGAGTCGGACTCGCCCATGAAGGGTTCCGTATTTAGGCGATTTATGACGTATAAAAAAAACTACTTACTAGATCTCGTTCAAAACAATTTTCGGTGGAAGTTTACATGGTAATGTACATCATATATTTTTTTCAGTTTTATCATTCTCTTATTTTAGAAGTTACAGGGGGGGGGACACACATTTTACCACTTTGGAAGTGTCTCTCGCGCAAACTATTCAGTTTAGAAAAAAATGATATTAGGAACCTCAATATCATTTTTGAAGACCTATCCATAGATACCCCACACGTATGGGTTTGATGAAAAAAAAATTTTTGAGTTTCAGTTCGAAGTATGGGGAACCCCAAAAATTTATTGTTTTTTTTCTATTTTTGTATGAAAATCTTAATGCGGTTCACAGAATACATCTACTTACCAAGTTTCAACAGTATAGTTCTTATAGTTTCGGAGAAAAGTGGCTGTGACTTACGGACGGACAGACAGACGGACAGACAGACAGACAGACAGACAGACATGACGAATCTATAAGGGTTCCGTTTTTTGCCATTTGGCTACGGAACCCTAAAAGGGTGAAGTAGTATCGTGGAATGGGGGTTACTTTGATTCCAGGGGATACTTTGATAAAACTCAAGTTTCTCAGAAGAGGTTCTCAGTCGTGGCCTCGTGGGGTTAAAAGACGTTGATCAATGGAAAAACAATATAAATAAAGGTTTATTATTAACTGTGTAGGGAAATCCGAAACTGTAAAAGTTGTCTTTAAATTAATATCAAAATTATACCTCACAAAAACTTAAACATGAATTTCACGAGAGGATAACGTAATTGCCACTGAAACGGTTTTGTGGGTATCAGGCGCTGTATGCGATTGCGACAGGAACACACTAGTGTGATTAGTTTAGATCGTAATGGAATGCATTCCCCATACTTGCCCCCCATCCAGCCCTAAAACATGCATTTGAAGATACATTCAATTGTAAACTTTGTTATAACGCAATAAAGTTTACATTTGAACTATTCTAGAAATGCACATACGATAGGTCAGCCTATACGTATGTTTATATATACTTTGTTTGTGTACGCCCCTTTCAATTCAGCCTCAAAGTGATTAAAACGCATCGGTTCGCTATTCAACGTGAAATGTTTCTGTATCGAGATTTTGTCAATACTTTAACTGTAACGTTTCGAATCTGTGCTATTTATATTAGTATTACGCAAGTCATTATTTGATGATATTCTTATTTTAGAATATGGGTGAGGCGTATTCTGATTTCCATAACAGGTTATGAATTTGATCTGCATGACCTGTCAGTGTTCCAAAACAGACAGTTTTGTTAGTACAAAACGCATCCATAACCAATCCAGACCAATTCATAACCTGATATTACAATCAGAATAAGCCTCAGTAACACGTTCCGTTATAGATCAATGACCTTCGTAAGTACATTGTAAGCCTTGAAACGAAATTGCAAGGTGATAGATAACTGGTAATCCATTCCAGGAAACTTAGGACGTCGCTCACGTGATACGACCCGACCCCCCATTTCGAATGTTTTCAGCTTACAATTAGCTTTGATCGATTACTAACGTTCAAAAACTGAACTAAAATTATTAAACGATTAATCAGCACTCATAGAGAGCCGCTACACACTAAAATTTAATAAACTCATGCATGCAAACAACAGGTTTATATTGAAAATAGGCAGCTTGATATAAAATAAGCTACAAGGCCAAAAATCTGAAGATGAATGTCGGGTCGCGAAAATCTGTCTGATATAATTAAGAATTTATTACAACAAGCAGTTTTAAAGGAAACGGTAGCCTTACAGACCCAATTTACAGATGTACATCTACATCAGGCAAGATGGCGCTTCATAATTACACATCGGTAACTCGTGGCATTTAGGTAGCACTTCAAAGATTAGTTTAATTAATTCCTTTTTTTAGTGGTTTCTTTTTCTCGACTCGTATAGGAAGAACATTGTCACATCACTAGTCTGTTAGAAACTGTCAAGTGCTACCTAAGTGCCTCGAGTTACCGATGTGTGCTCATCACTAATCTTTTAAGTGCTACCTAAATGCCACGAGTTACCGATGTGTAATAATCATAATACACCGTTATTATTTGGGTCAACTGTTTTTGTTAATTTGTTTTTGTTGGATTGTTTTGAAGATCTTTTCGTTCTGGCCGGAATAAATAGGAAATTACATCTTGTCCCAATGTGTGTGTGAAAATATGTACAATTTTCCGTTGCATTAGGGCTCATTTAGTGCGAGAACTCGCATGCGAGTTTCATTACATTGCGTCATTTGATCGATCGATTGAATTGATATAACCTCAATGGTCCGCAATGTAACTAAAATCGTATGCGACCTGGTGAATGGATACGTCTCCTTTAGACAGATTTGATATCTGGCTTCTTAATCTGAACGTTATTGTGGCGCAAAGGCATGTTTACGTTTTTTGGTCAGCGCGGGCGAGTACTAGCATGCGAGCCTTTGCTCATAACCGGCGGCGACACGTACCCTGTTCGCATCGCCCTTCTAACTTGTTCTGTGGTATGCGAGTTCGCGCGCCGTCTAAATGAGCCCTTAAGAAAATTTCGACACAACGATCATATTTTTCGTAACTGAGGTGAAGGGTTTTAGGACATATGGTGAAATTGAGCTTATGTTGCACAGAGCAAAAGGGAACTATCTATTCAGCAATTTTTATAATCAGAAGAAATAAAAACAACTCCATAAAAATTCAACTAGCAGAAGGAAGCATTTTGAAAGGGGCTTTTTATTAGTTTTACTAATACGAAGTACTCGATTTTATTTAAATTGCGTGTTCACAATTGGAGCGAACTACTAGTCATACACTTTACGTCGATTTATGTTATCCGTTCGCGGCGCGGGTTTCTGATTGATCCGTTCCGATTTAAATACCGACTGTCAATAAAAGCTATTGACTATTGATGGATTTTTGAATGGAGTTATTCGTAAAGTTAAATGGATGACAGAATCTTTACATTCTCGATTCGCACTGATTATGTTTTTGTATTACCAAACGGCAACCTAGTCATTTGATATTCATCATAATTAACTTCCTAAGGTAAATGTGGAAAATACCGTCTATAAGGGAACACCGTCCACAAGCCCTTTCAACGCTTTTAACTCCTGCGTTTGTACAGCGGGCAGCAAAAGTCCATAACTCCGACTTATAAATGGAATGCATTCACAAAGTCGGTACAGTCGGTTGCTGAATGTCGGTAGAGCAAAAGGAGTGAAGCTCTTCCTATTTGACTCTGTCTGAGCGACGCGCGTATACATATACTCGTAAATACGAGTGACGGTCTTCCCTGCAATACATTTTACATGCCGGTCTTCACCACATTGATCTTATTGTAAGTTTAAAACTTGTGCTATGATTATGTACCTAAACGAAATGTTATTCTAGTACATAATATCTTATGATACTCCGGCTAAGCTGTGTTTTCCTTATACAACAGTCCGTGGACCTATTTCATATTCTGAATGATATTTATCATACGTTTATTTATTTTTCAGGTAAGAGGTACAAAATACCGAAGTGCGTACACCTTTACGCTAAAGATAGCAGTATTATCAAGAATACATCGGTAACTATCGACAGGTATACTGGCAACTGACGCCACATAACGGGAACAACACATTTATTTGACACGAGAGGACGTTAAATAGGTTAATGACGTCATTCTCGGCATTTAGCCCGTGACGTCACGGCACGTCGTTTCAATCGCATGCCGAGTGCGGGCAAGTTGATCAGAGGATCGTGTCAGTATAAGAACGCTTCCATATTTGTTACCGACCGACAGGTCCCGTTACAGAGGCACGTCCAAGACTCGACTCGACTGTAGCTCGAGCTAACACTGAAAATACACTACCAGGTCATCTAGCTAGTGTAAATATCCGTCCAATACTTCGGTAGTAGAAGATTTACGACGTTCTGTCCCTTATAAATTTGTGTACTGTAATAATTATTTACTTAAAATTCCACGATTTTCATTCGTTACTTTAAACTCCGTAGGTATGTACGAAATATTAACATAAAAATATCATGTACTAAAAAATAGTTGCATAAATCATACATTTTAACGGCTTTTAGACTCCAATTTATGACTTTAAGCATAAACAAACGATATCACAAAGTTTAGAAATAAATGAAAAGTGGAAAAAAATACTGTAACTCGAGACATAAAGATAGTTGGTACCTATACCAGCAGTTGTAACTAGCAGACTTCTAGTATATTCAACATTCTGCAGCGTAGGCGTTATTGTAGCGTAGGCTCGATTAATTCACGACATAAAGAAAATAATAGAGATTACATGCAAAATGCGACCAAACAGGTATCACAAACTACACACAACTGTTAGATAAGTGGCTGAATATTAAGTAACAATAACACTCTAACAATAAGCCAAAAAGGTAACGCTGCCAGCCTTCTGGGCACCATAACGTACGAAGGTGATCTGGTTTATTAAGGTTTAGTTTTAATTTTAATTTTAAGTTTATTTATTCTGTTATTACCTATGTACCTATTATAGTAATAAATTCTTCATAAAAAAGTAACAATAACGCTTATTATCATTACTTAACGCTAAGATTTGTAAATTTTGTTTTTTTTATTTTTTTATCACCAACCAACCTAATGGCATTGAAGGCGTATTTAGGAATGTGATCAAAACAATTGTGGCAAGTAATCATATCGCATTTATGCAATTTCCGGATATGGCGCCAGTGTGAACACTGCCTAAGCACAGTATAATAAAGAGTACTAGCGTACAGTATGGACGCTCCCTGCCTCCCGTTGAAAGTGCCGCCACAGTACAAGAACAGGCCGCGTAGCCAAGATGCCAATCGCTTACGCTTCGTAGCGATCGAAACGCAACCGTCACTGTCGCACTAATACGGAAGAGTGATAGAGAGACACAAAGCGTTTCGTTATCGAAGCGATAGCGATTGTAACCTTGGCTAGGCCGGCAGTAGTGAATCTTCATAGAAATGTGCCGCTGCCGGCTTGAATGTGTGCGTGCGCGCCGGGCGCCGTGTACGCACGCGCTGCCACGCACACATTCGCATAATATACGGGGGAATATAATACGGTGGCGGCAGTGTGGGCCGTACCGCGACTGTGATCGCGCGCATTCGAGTACGCTCGCATTTGCCTGCTCTTACCGGCCTTAATTTATACCACATTTATGAATTGATAGAACATTTCATTATATTATATAAATAGAAATCTAGTGCTACTCATAATACGCAAATAATATTTAACTAAAAATAAAAGTGACAACCCTAAGCGCCAATGCAAGAGTAGGTAAATAACTTGCCGAGCGGCCTTAGATTCACTACTGTTCTTAGTGTACTGTGGTGCCGCCCACCCGCTCTCGATTACCTCACAGTTACCCTACAATGTCTTATCTCACTCACACAAGCATGGTACGCGTTCACCTACACGAGCTTAGGCTGTGTGCGTAGGAACGCGTTTGTTTCATACATTTGATCGCCAGTGTCCGAGGTGTGGCCAGTGGCCTAAGTTCGTATGGACTAAAAATAAAAGTCATTGTGATTCACGATTTAGTTAACGCTCTGAATAGTTTGAAAAATCAACACCAATAGTATGAATAAGCATTAACTAGCAAAATGCATCAAAATCAAAGGCTGATTGCGAACTTTCTTGTTAGTATGATTACACACGCGAGTCCAGGGTTTTCGCTATAACTTCAAACGAGTTGGTCGTGGCGGCAAAATGTCACTTGCCATCTATTTACTAACGCAATTCAGCAGAGTGCCCGAGTGATACCTTTGGGATCCCAATAAGTTTTTTAAACTTTACTGCTTTAATTTAAGGCTCAATGTTGTGTGGCACTGTACGTTACGCCTTGAATTTCGAGTCCATTTCTTGCGACCAACAGACGGACTACCGAACTACAGCCATATGTTAGAGACGTGACTTGGGTTTCAACAGCTTTTGGAAATCGTTTAGAAAAATGTCAGACGAAACAGGACTATAAATTTTCTTTTCCATGTATTATTAAAAAAGGTCACTAATAGGCATTAAACAGATGTACCTATACTACAATAATATATTTTTAGTCACTTAATCTAAAACGACTTATCAAGTTACTAATAATATGTAAAGACTAAATTACTTTCCACTCGGTTGTCTACAACTACCCAGTCCCCTGCACTGCATAGAAAGCACTGGCCAATTTATCAGGTATGTAATTATTTCATGTGTATAGAAGGGTTGTTTTTAGGTCCAACCACTCGTTAAGTCGTTAGCGTTACATATAAGTAATGAGGTGTTTTGTTTATCACATAGAACCGTGGGTTCGGTTAGAGTACCAGTAGTAGTAGGTGTTTATTATATCCTTTTTATTTTTCTTCTTAAGTTACGTTTTTATAATAGGTATGGATATAAAATAAAATCCAAAAAACAATCAACGATTTCCTGGCATCAGCGCGTGGACTTGTGCCTTCACGGGTTTTCTTTGAAAAGTCGATCCTCGAACTAACTTGTCCGTCTACTTTAGTTATTGCTTACTTTCCAGTTTCTTCAACAATGTACTAGATAATATACCCTATTCAACACTCCTACGATTTAATGGCTTAGGTATTTTACGTAAACATACCTACATAAGTTTACTAACAATGTAGCTTCTAGATTTGCCACTGATGTCTGCTATAGGAACGTAATTGTTGTTTATTACAATTATTGCCATCATGCGAGTGACTAATGTGACAGGGGACTAAGGGGTAGCATTGGAGGAAGGATACATATATTATATTATACTCTCCAATATGGGTGCGTGTAACGGCACTCTGTACTGTTCACAATCTGAAGCTACCATTCTAATGGCCAATTTTTTAACAGGCTACAATCGCGATAGCCCTGAGATGGTTTTTTAATAAATAATAATGAAAAACCGATTTCCAAGACCGAAGTGATCCCATAAGAGCTCCGTGAACAAAGGTTTGCACGGAACTCTAAAAATACTGTCTAATGTTACAAGTAAGTACATAGGTTAGAATGGTACCAATACCAATGTAAAGTTGCTTTTGGAAAATCTTATTATTATCTCGCCTCTCACCAAATAGGATTTTTTTTATTATTATACCAATTAGTTATTCAATTGCATCAATATTTTAGAAGTTTAACTAAAAAAAACCCCTTTCAAACTCAGATATATAAAAAGTAACCTTAGATTGCCTTAGATTGACTGCTTATTTTACTTTAAAAAGTCAGGACCTCTAAAGTCTATTTTTTTATTCGGTAGACTAAAATGACATTATTATATTATGAAATTTCATTTTAGTCTACCGAATAAAAAAATTGACTTGACCTACGGTTGTACCGCTTAATTAAGTACATTTTGCGTGCACAAAAATGAACCCCAGCTATACAGATTTTGCCAAAGTCACTTGGTTTGATAAAAGTTTATGCAGGTTCTAGTGGGTAACAGAGTGCAGATAGGTACACTTACCCAGCAGTTTATTGGCAAAATGAGTTTCAAACCGAGTTGCTAGTGCTACTAACTTACAAATCTAATAATGTTGAGTTGTTGAATAGCTTTAAATGTGCAACGTCCCAGGCAGTAATAAAGTTAACCGTGGTAAGAGTCGCGTAGGACTGTATTCAAAAACGAAAATTAAAATCTAACATAATACCAATGCAATATTAATATCGCCGTCATGCTCGCACACAGGGTTGTACTCATAAAGCAAAAGAGAACAGAATATCAATACGTTTTTGATATAATTTTGCCGCCTACATATGAAGCGCATTTAAGAATAAGGCTCCAGATGCCCAGAACTGGGTCACATGGCGAAAACGTCTGTTTAAATAGGGTTTGCAGTAAATAGAGGACACATGAAACATCGAATACCTAACATGGAGACACAAAAAATGAGATTAAATCAGATTATTAGAGAGGAATATCTATAATAATTTTATTTATAGGTTAGGTACTATGATTTTCGTTCCCTTACATTTCAGATAATAAAAAAGTAAATCCATCGTTTTCAATTTCAATTTCAAAAAAGTACAGCAAGCTGCAGAGATAAATTTTTGAAATGTTTCGATGTGGAAATTTCGAAATTTTGGAAAACTTCAGACGGCACACCTGTACTTCGAACACGTCCCATGATACTTCCGGTTAAGGCTTGGTCTCCGCGCACACTTACCGGATGTCCAGAACAACATTATCCCGTGTACGGTAAATCCATATACTTCGGGACATCCCGGCGTCAATTAAAGGATATGTTATTAGAGGCTTTCTCTGAATTCCTAAATCATCACCAAAAAAAACTGATTGTACGTAGGTAGAAGTAGTACCTAGGTATTGTGTAGGTACTGTGAATATTTTCGAGTATCATACATGTTCTACACAAATATTCCGTATTACAATTTTTGAAGGAATAAGTAGAAGGGTTGTCTGGTGACTAAAATAATATATTGTTACATTTGTGTTGGTTTGATTTATTCTAGGGACACTGTTATGAATACGCTCATAAAATGGGAATAAAATACAAGTATAGTAGATCGTATGTTCAAAAAGAAATGTGATACATTCGACTCATTGCTTCTGTAAAACGAAATTCAGGATATGGCGGAATCCCAGCGGTGTAGTGTCGGCGTATGTCGCATTTTTCGCATTTACTTCCATTGAGTACCTACATTGCCGTGATTTACCGCACTTTGAATAAAAGCTGGTATACGTACCTGATGCGGGCGAGGAAATGCTACAAATTATTCAGTATTGAATGAAGTACCTACACAAGTAGTTACATATTATTTATATAGTTAATTTATATTTTATATCAGGGATCGGATACCGGTATTTTTTCGTTCTTTGCTAATTATTCCATTTCTAATTGGGCAATCTAATAATACGAAGTCGTTACCTAAACACACAACTGAGTCCTACATTTTGAGTATGAAATAATTCGAAATATAATTGGTTATTTCGAAGTTTTTTGCAAAAAAACCGGTTCCAATCCCTGTTTTATATACATAAACTATAATATCTGGGAGACCGAGTTTTGCTCGGAAAACATATAAATACTCAAAAATGCGCATTTTTCCAGAGATAAGACCTCCATCGACTTTTCGCCCCCGAAAACCCCCATATAGCAAATTTCATCGAAATCGTTAGAGCCGTTTCCGAGATCCTCAAAATATATATATAAATAAATATACAAAAATTGCTCGTTTAAAGCTTATTGGCAAGGTGCGAAGTCGGTGGAGGGGGAAGTGGCGCTGATCGTCACAAACACCTCAATCGCCACAATCTTATGGAATGTCCGCCATTAGTACTAGCGGCAGCCGCTTGAACTAATTTTACTCCATAAGATTTAACGTAGAAAGTCCGCCAAAATGAGGGCAGCACCAGTCGTGCACCTAGCGAATACCTTTAAACGAAAATCATAAAAATGCAATATGTAACAAAGTACCTACTTTGTTACATTATTACCTACCTAATAATAGTTGTAAGCCGTCCGTACTAGAAGCGAGGTCCTATAACTATAATAATAGAAGGAAAAAAAACATTGTGTTTCTTTTAATTTCTGATGAGTACTTTACTTGTTTCATACTTTTTAGAACGTGATGTTTCAGTAGACATATTTTAGTTTTGGATCTTATTTTATTATTACATTATGAAACAATAGTTACAACTTCAATTTAAATTATGAACTTAGCACCTACCTAATATAAATAATATCCAAAATAAATTATCCAAAACAAACGTTCGGTAACTGTATTGTTTTCGTTTAATCCCGCAAGCGTTCGCAAAGTTTCTTTATACAATTATGTTGCCTCGTAATTAACATAAACATAGTGTTTACGTTATACACGCGCGATGGTTGTGCCACAATTAACTTGTGAAAACCACTCAGTACACTCTATAAACTCATTTATGCACTAATATCTGGGAGACCGAGCTTTGTTCGGAAAACATATAAAAACTCAAAAATGAGCGTTTTCCCAGAGATAAGACCTAGCTAGATCGATTTTTCGCACCCGAAAAAACCCCCATATACCAAATTTCATCGAAATCGTTAGAGCCGTTTCCGAGATCACCGAAATATACCTATAGGTATATAAATAAATAAGAATTACTCGTTTAAAGGTATACGATTTTCACGAATTTTTGAATGACTGGTTAGGTCTATGGTCAACCAAAAGGATTGGTAGACACACGCTAAACTTATTTTATATATAGTTTTCGGGTTCTCTAACACAGGGATCGGAACCGGTTTTTTGCAAAAACTTAGAAATAACTAACTAAATAACTTTCGAATTATTTTATACTCGAAATATAGGACTCAGTTGTGTTTTTAGGTTACGACTTCGTATTATTAGATTGCCCAATTAGAAATGAAGTAATTAGCAAAGAACGAAAAAAATACCGTTTCCGTTCCCATACAAAAAATACCGGTATTCGATCCCTGCTTTTACATTTTTGGTCGTATTTTGTAGAGGTATGTTTTAAATCCAAAATACTGTCACTACGCCATCTTTTACTAAATACCTATAAAATTTAGATAGGCACGCACGCACTTTTTCAGTAATGTATGGTAAACTAATGGTTGGTTCTTAGGACAAATTAAGCTATTCTAGTCACTTTCCTCTAAGCCACTCGCTTTTATAAAATTGTGCCGTTACACTACTACTACTGGCATGTATGTTTGTTGGTAGATATTGAACTAAAACGTTGAACGGCCATTAGGTGAGTCGCCGTAATGGCCACTTCCCGTGGTACTTACGCTGCGGTCTTATTGCCTGTGATTCATCTCGTTCATGCTGTAGGAACTGACTGAAACTGTTGGCTATAGGGAATATAATTATGAACGGACATGTATATAATAGTTAGGTAAACTGTGCAGTGTTCACGCACTTGAAATATATATCATAAAGTGGTCAGTGTATTGCAGAAGTGGCCCCTAATCTAACACTGCAATCGGTCCACAGTAAATTGGTTTTACTAAAAGATACATCAAAGCTCTTTACATGTACAATAAGAAACCCTAAATGTACGTATTGTAGGTACATAATATCCTATACCCATATTAGGCTGAACTAGTTTCTGCTTCCATTATATTTGGTATTGTATTCGGATCCTAGGAAGCTTCGGTTCTATATTGCAATAGTAGTTTATGCAACAGTGATATAATAAGGGTTCTTAAAATTCAAGGGTCGAAGTTACAAAACGAGACGTAGTCGAGTTTTGTAAAAAAAGACCCGAGAATTTTAAGAACCAATTATGAGCTGTTGCATACATTACTTTTTCTATGACAGCTGCAAAAAAAAAAAAAAAAAAGTTATTATTGAAAAAAAAGAGTTATTATTAAAAAAAAAGAGTTATTATTTAAAAAAAATTGAGTTATTATTTAAAAAAAAAAAGAGTTATTATTGTAAATGAAAACATACCTCTTTCAATCAAGATGATCGGAACTTGTATCTTAAAAAAAAATAAAGCAGTTGTATTATACTCATAAGATGACTGCTAGCAGTCATCTTATGAGCCTATAGACAAATCATTCAAATGACATTGCTTTAGATATCACTGTCAGTCATTTAATTGACACATTTAAGTGCTGGAGTAGAAAAAATGTTTAAAAAGTGTGATTGAAGTGTTTTTTATTTAATGATGATCGTGATCTAAAATTTAAAAAGTATTGAAACTGAATTTTAGGTCTAGTTTGTTTCTAGTGCAATTTAGAAGTAAGTAGCTCACTAAGAAGTAAAAGGTTTATTGTTGTATCCTTCAGCAATGCCTATTAGTGGGGACGGCCTCTTAATAGCCACTTTCTTTTAATATAGCCTGTACATTTTGCGCCCATATTGCTTTTGATATAGCTTCGGTATAAATAGGGTTGTCACTCGCATTTAATGGGTTAACTCGTCCTTCATACGAAAATATCTGAAATATGGACTTATAAATATCTATATGACATTTATTTTAGGAATAGGTAGGTCGGTTCTTATTATAAACACTTAGGAAGATCGATGTTTTTTTAGCATTTTATATAATAAATGTCTTATAATAAGGTATGAGCGTTCTTTTTCACGATGTAGTAACCCTACAATATGAGCGGGTAAATATTACGTTCTGTACTTATATTTACTGTACGTAAATGACTTCTATTAGTTCTATTTAATAAAGTTGCTGTTTCATTAAATTTAATACAACCTTAGCTCTAAACTAGCTTTTCCCGCGACTTTGTACATGTATAAGTCATGAAACGGCTAGTTGTCCAAAAAATATTACGTTGGAAGAAAAGACCATTACATTCATTTATTTATTACTGTACTATACCTATTATAATTATATACTTTTTGGCACATTCATCATTGTCATACGAAGTAAACTACAGTATAATATAACATGGACCTTGTATAATGATATTGGGTAGGTAAATTTGTTTATTAATACCTATTGTATACTGTGTATTTTATCTGAAGAATAGGCTCCCACGTAAATGATGATGAAAAATAAACATCTGTAATAATTACCCACTTTTTATTAATATATCATAAAACCTTGACATAACAAACCATACTTTACAAGTATTGAGGATTTGAAACAATCACATTAAAATAAATTAATCTTTTTTCACAGCTCTGGTAAACAAGTTGTACTTCCATAACAATAATATCACAATCAAACCATTACAAAATACAGCAGATCTAGTTAAATACAACAAGATAATAAATAAAATCACAACAGAGTTTCAAAGACCGGTGGTTATAAGCGTAAACTATCATTCGAAGGACCTTGTTATACTCAATGCCCAAATTATTTTGAAACATGTACCTACAGGTCTGAATTTATAATATCAACACTTAGTAACACTTAACTTTTGTTAAATACTTCATTCATTATACGCTAGAAGTTGGAGAAATGAGATAAATGAATACTAGTTTTAATCACTGGAGCCTAAAACATTTACCATTCTATTTTTATTCTTACCTAAAATACCACGGGGTGTAGGAGTTAAGCGGGGTTAAGGGTTTAATATTCCTATAAATACTCAATAAATAAGGTATTGTGCAGTGTATAGTATAAGAAAAGTAGAAAAGAAAATACTAATTTATTTTAATTTCATTCAATATCCACCCTACTTCTATCAATATGTTTGATTTAACCGTAGTTGGAAAAAATATTCATTGTCGTCATCCGTCGTCCTGGCATCTTTTTCCAGGTATCTAGGAAAATGACATACCTATAGCAAAAATAATTATTTTAATGGTTCATACATGTATAAATTATATGGGATACAATGACAATAGCGCATCCTTAATGCATTATTTTGTTTATAAATATTGCATTTAATTAGAAATATAGACTATTTTATACAGGTGTTACTTTGCTACCTTGGACGTCATATTTCTAGCCCACATTATTTCAAGCTCTCATTGATAACTATTCATTTTCAGCCTTATATAATTTCAACTTCCTTTTTAAATGTATTTATTTCGTAACTCGTTACTATTTTCTTCAAACAACTATTAAAAGAAGCAATGACGACGTCATTTTCCTGCCACGGGCGTCATATTCCTGGTCAGATTTATTTTAGTATATTATTTCTTCTAAACTATTTACTTAAAACCGGTGCTTTATGTATCATTTAAATTCTATTTCGAAGGTGTTTCTTATATCATAGTTATTTTTCTCAAAATCTAAAGAAAAGAAGTGACCAGTAAAATGACGCAAAATTACATTTCAAAAATATAACAATTGTGGAATTGAATGACAAAATAAGTCTCTATCCTCGAAGTTTTACACAAGACTTCTCTTTTACACAAGAAATCTTCAGTGAAATATAAAATATTTCATTTCTCCAACCACTAACCTAGACACTAGTCGGGGTTAAGGAAGATACAGAGGTATAAAAGGTCAGTAAAAACACTATAGGGTCTAAGTGTATAATACAGTTCTAATGTTTTCTTATTCACACATATTTTTTCTCACTACATCTTTCTGATAAATCGTCTTTGCGATTGATTCTTTAACCTAAATTTCATTACAAGTAATAGTTAAATACCGTGTGTTTTCTAAAACTACTAACATTTAATTATTTTATTCATATTCTAAAATTCGGAATAATTCTGGCCGCATGCCGTTTAAAATGTAATGTGGTCTTTTAATGTGTATTCATTATAAATAAAGATATATTATGAAAGATAACAAAAGAGCAACCGTTTAAAAACTAATTTATTTTACTAATCTCACAGGAGACTGTTAGGTACTTATTCGATAATGACTAGACTATGGAATGTGCTTGGCACAAAATACTCTGGTAACGCTTAAATAGAAACATTGTCTAAACTCTTAATATTAGTTTAAAAGTTTTTTCATAAAGAAAAAAGGTTTTGGACCGGGCAAGGGAATTAGGCGTTGCTTTATTTCATGCAATTCAGTCTTCAGCTTTAATCGATTTCGGTTTACCGATCTTAGTATCGTTGCCTACACTGTTGTTGAATCGGTTGACGACATCTCGCACCTTACCTTTGCTAATGACAAGTTCCTTATCATAAGTGGGTGTGATTAGGCCTCTGTCGTTTCCATTACAAACTGTTTTACTTTGGACAGCCATCATTGCTGCAAAATTTGCGCTTTGTGATTTTCTGAACTCTTTCACGGCTATATCAATATTGTTGATCAGATCTTTTGCTACAAATGTTGCAATTTCATGCTTAATACGGTCTCGTTCATTTAGTAATTCGAGAGGTGTTTGTTTATGAGAATCTTGAGTTTTTTGGTCATTAATTTTATATTCAGGACTCTTTTGACGATGTTTGACCGAGTGAGCTGCAGGGCTGTCAGGGCCTTGGAATGTTATGCTAGGGTTATTTGCAGTGTTTTCACTCCCATTTAAATCATCATAGCTATGAATTTGAGGATTTTTGGATTTTTTCTCGCCAAGCAACCAGTAAGTCGTCATTTTTCCTTTACCCTGTAACAATGTAAACATCATGGTTGTAAAACGTGCTAGCTATATTTTGATACCTTTAATATATTAACACATATAATGTTGATGAAATTTATAAAAAACTACTATGATACCTTCATCGTGATTTCTCCTCTGCACTCCAAGTCGAAGCAATCGTACAAGTCTAGGACTTCTTTGGTCTTGGGACTGACGTGTATCTTAAGCGCCTCGCCGTGAGACTCCATCCTCGAGGCGGTGTTCACGGTGTCCCCGAAGAGGCAGTAGCGCGGCATCTTTAGTCCCACCACACCAGCCACACATGGTCCTGTAAATTCATGTTATTTGTAATTGTATATCCGTCGTTATGAAACTAATCGCAAGGGTACCAAAAATACACAACTTCACTATACAATATACATAATTTACGACCAGCCCTAGTAGCACGGTAGCATTTTTATCGTTTATCACCGTGTCTGTCACGTTCTAACAAGTATGTAAGTGCGAAGTCCGTGCTGAGCCCGCAGTGCGCAGATCCGATACTACCGCCACCGTGACATATTCGCCAATGATAAGAATCGCTAAGTATCACACCTGTATGCATTCCAATCCTCAACAGTAGTCGCTCCCCAGGCCGGTGGGGCACAGTCTTGCATGCCACTCCATTCAGCAGCGCAAGCGACATGCGCGCGATCTCCGCCGCGTGCCGGTTACCGTTGCGCATGGGCAGACCTGATACCACCATGTATGCGTCACCAATGGTCTCCACCTGGTTAAACAAATGAAAAACCGTTTCATGTGTGTGTGGTATGGTCATAAATCGTGGGTTCAAGCCCCGCTTGTGCTGTATATACTAGAGTAGAAAAAATCGTTCTCAAAATAAACGTCAAGACGATGCAAAAAGATAAGAGAAGCATAAAGATTATTAAACATTCCGTCAGGATCCAAGATGGAGCTGACAGAAATCAAAATAATGAGAGCCTATCCTAATAAATATGAAGGGATGAGAAGGGATTTATGGATTTATCTGAGCTCGACTTTGTTAATGTCGCACTCAAATCGGATTTTAGGTACCTATCTAAGTAAATATAAGTTGAATACCGCTTGAAAGACAAACCGAACTCTTGAGACTTAGGGCCCGATTCGGATTTTGTAATAGACATCTGTTAGATATCTTTTAGACATCGCCAAGATACGATAACGATATGTTTAAGATCTAAACTATCAAATTTGACATTTCCGCGATTCTGGAGATACTCTTGAACGATTTCCACACGATATTACTTAGAGATCTAATTCACATCTAATAGATATCTAACACGATCTATCGTAAAAGTGACATTGGTTGCCCGAATTGAGCTGCAAAAGAGAACTAGTTGAAATCTAAACTATAACGTATCTAGAATGGATCTAGTACGTGTCGTCTCTTGTGAATATCTTGAAGTTCGAATACGGCAGTTACTTTCTAACATCAATGAAGACATTTTGTTATTTTTGTGCATACATTTCGCTCAAACTTGTCTTGAATGATAACAAAACAATTTCATTTTGATGTCAAAATGTAAGTTTGAATTGGCCTCCTGATATTACCTACATACGTTTATCACGTTCCACTTAATATCAGTATTACAGTATTTTGTGCTAATAGGGATATAATATTTTATTAGCACTTAAACACATCGCGTGCTTAAATAGATACAATGCAGATAAAACGGTATTATGCTCTCATTATGATATCATTATTGTGCTTAGGTAGCTACTTAAAAAGTTTAATTACCTACAAGACACACAAATACACATGGAACATTAAATAAGCTTAAAAATAATAATATGTACAAACTATAAAACACGGCCTCCAAGTCACTGCCGATAGGCAGTGAGCCTAGAAGGCTGGCCGCATTGCCACGTTGAATGGCAATGCTAATGCGTTGAGCAAAATATTAGCCAGCCCTCTGGTCCCTTGTGGCGTCTATAACCGAGCCGCTAAGGCCTTAATTGTATATTCGGCGCGCGCTTGGCCCCCATAGGTACTTATACCTACAAGTAAAAGTTCTCACAGTGTGGAGTAAATGAGGGGATGTGTAAATACCCAATTCTTGTCATCTTCCCTGGTGGAATTTTAACGATCTAAATTTTTATCATCCGTCGTCTAGGTGTTTAAGTTAAATATTGCCATTTAGCTTTATCGGCTTTTCACTAACCTTGTAGACGTCAAAGTTTTCAATAATGGAGTCGAACATGGTGTACAAATCGTTCAGGAGGTCGACGACCTCCAGGGGCGTAGATTCTGCGGACAGTTTCGTGAAGCCGATGATGTCGCTAAAGTATATTGTCACCTGAAATATTATGTCTCATTAGTCAGTTGTATATGTACTTTTGCTAATGTCACTCACAAAATCGTGACAAATTTTAATTCGATATATATGCCAATCCCTGTGCGTAATGTTTGTCATATATAGATACACAAGTACCTAAACCATAATCATCCCATCTTCGCCAATCATTTGAAAACTCTCAGAATAAGAAGTAGAAGAAAAACCGGCCAAGTGCGAGTCGGACTCGCGCACGGAGGGTTCCGCACCATCAACAAAAAAAACAAAAAAAAAGCAAAAAACGGTCACCCATCCAAGTACTGACCCTGCCCGACGTTGCTTAACTTTGGTCAAAAATCACGTTTGTTGTATGGGAGCCCCACTTAAATCTTTATTTTATTCTGTTTTTAGTATTTGTTGTTATAGCGGCAACAGAAATACATCATCTGTGAAAATTTCAACTGTCTAGCTATCACGGTTCGTGAGATACAGCCTGGTGACAGACGGACGGACGGACGGACGGACGGACAGCGGAGTCTTAGTAATAGGGTCCCGTTTTTACCCTTTGGGTACGGAACCCTAAAAATAACATAGTTATTAAAACGAATATAATAAACAAGGATATATTACCTGATCATAGGTCTCGGCCATGACCGGCTGACCCATAATAAGCTGCGAGGCGACTGACCTGCAAGTGACACCACATGTAAACACTGCGTTATAGGGTGTTGTATGGCCATACCTGGCGCGCCCTCGGCTCTTTATCATTGATTGACAATGGATTCGACCCAATTTACCTGAGTCTTAGTGTATTTAGGATCGTAGTAAGTTGTGGAACTGACACCCAATCTACGTATTGTATTCTAGGTTATTTCAGCTTTGTGTGACTTAATTGTTTTTCTACTGCAGCATTTTAATTTGCTAATTAAATGACTGGCAGTGATAACTAAATCAACTTTATTTGAAGTGCGGCGCGGGGAGCGCGGTGGCGCTGAAATATACTTGTCTATAGGATTTATACAACTGCTCAGCTGTGAATAAATAAATAATCATGCTATATGGATGCTGATAAGCAATAATGTGTAAACCCACAAAAACTTAAAAAATGAGATTTTAATGCCATATTGTAGCTGGTCCGCTCGACTTCATTTTGCAAAAATGACCTTAGTGGTTTGAAATTTATAAATATTTCAAAAGAAGGAAAAAAATGTTAACACAAATCCGTTAACATGGGTTGTCTGTTTTGCATTAATGTGTTTAGTGCCTTAACTTATGCAGTAATGGCCAGAACGCGTACTTAAATGTCAATAATGTCTTATGAGAGGTTAACTCATTATTGCGGAAATCACATTCCATTAGTTTTGTTTTGCCAGAAGCGCTATGAAGGTAAATATTGCTAAAAATAGTGTTTATAATAAGTAATTTTACAAATTTAGTGCACAAATATGTTAATTGTTGCGGTTTTAAAGAGATAAATACTGTATTTAGAAAGCGTAATCACATTAGTTTTAAGGGTTTTTTGTTTTGAGGAAAGTTCGCCGAATTAAACTAAACAAAACGGCAGAGTGCTGTAGTTTTTCTAAGCAATTCATTTTAAATGCCAATTTGAATGTATGTGCATTCGTAAAATAATGTTATTTTTAAGATTATAATGATTTTAAATAACTTGTTACACTTGAATCATTCTTGCAAATCGAAAAAAATATCATATCAATGCATTATAAGGCTTGATTGATTATTGTAAAACAAAATTTATAGTATGTTAGTATTTAACCACAACAAGTTATGTGCTATAACATGTTGATTATAAGTTCAAAGGCAATTAGCAAAACTGTGTTAAGTATAATGACACGTTCTTGAGAAAGTTTGACGTCATGATGCAATTCGCAATAAACAAAAAGGGGATTATTGCGACAAATTTTAATTTATACGAAAATTATTAGTATGAATCACTAGTATTAATTGTATTTAAACTGACAAATACAACAGTTAAATCAAAATCTTTAATTTTTAGAACAAACACTCAAAAACCGCGAAAAAATCTTTAGACACCATTTTCTCAAAATGGTGCTTATGTGGGTAAACACATTATTGCTTATCAGCATCCATATGGT
The DNA here is from genome assembly GCF_948474715.1 of Cydia amplana. Taxonomy (NCBI): domain Eukaryota; kingdom Metazoa; phylum Arthropoda; class Insecta; order Lepidoptera; family Tortricidae; genus Cydia; species Cydia amplana. The sequence goes on along the minus strand of NC_086069.1, from coordinate 6,100,346 downwards.
ACAACTGTTGTATTTTTTTAAATGGTATCTTCTTGTTAAAACAAACTGATTTACTTTTGTGCTTTTCTTCGACCTTTGCATTTTTAGAACCCTTATTATTATGTTACCTACGTAAAATATGCAAATAGAACACATATTTAAATATAATGGCCCATAAATCCCTATTTGTTAAAAGAGTGTAGGCGGCTATATTCGTGTAGGTGCTCTAAGCCTTTACTATAAGCTGCTTTTCTATTATTAAACTGCTATCAGGAACATAATCTTCGAACGGTCTGATATCTGATTAAGCGTGATATTCATGAGCCATTAAATACCTGGTTTATTCTCGTGCTAGAGCAAAAACGTTTTATATCTAAGGTCCAATAATTCTTTAAGAATAAAGGTTTAAATGTTCAATCATGGAATTGACCTCACAGGCCAATTCGAGTTTTAGTTATTCGATCTGTTTCCGATATGACACTGACAGATCCAGTATTAATATGTCCATACTTAGTTCGACGCTAAGCTATGGTTTTCTAAATATTTTATTTACTTCGTTAAGAGTTGATAGAGCAGCTCCTCTCACTTTCTCTTCTCCTCAAGATAGTCGGACGTGCACTCCTCCACCAGCGCCTCGAGGTTGTTGGCGTATTGCTCCACTTGCGTCAACAGCATGTCCAGCCGCGTGGATGTCTCGCAGTCCCTAAACAACTTACTTCGGTAAGAGTTGATAGAGCAGCTCCTCGCACTTTCTCTTCTCCTTAAGATAGTCGGACGTGCGCTCCTCCACCAGCGCCTCGAGGTTGTTGGCGTATTGCTCCACTTGCGTCAACAGCATGTCCAGCCGCGTGGATGTCTCGCAGTCCCTAAACAACTTACTTCGGTAAGAGTTGATAGAGCAGCTCCTCGCGCACTTTCTCTTCTCCTCAAGATAGTCGGACGTGCGCTCCTCCACCAGCGCCTCGAGGTTGTTGGCGTATTGCTCCACTTGCGTCAACAGCATGTCCAGCCGCGTGGATGTCTCGCAGTCCCTAAACAACTTACTTCGGTAAGAGTTGATAGAGCAGCTCCTCGCGCACTTTCTCTTCTCCTCAAGATAGTCGGACGTGCGCTCCTCCACCAGCGCCTCGAGGTTGTTGGCGTATTGCTCCACTGGCGTCAACAGCATGTCCAGCTGCGTGGATGTCTCGCAGTCCTTAACCAACTTACTTCGGTAAGAGTTGATAGAGCAGCTCCTCGCACTTTCTCTTCTCCTCAAGATAGTCGGACGTGCGCTCCTCCATCAGCGCCTCGAGGTTGTTGGCGTATTGCTCCACTTGCGTCAACAGCATGTCTAGCCGCGTGGATGTCTCGCAGTTCTTAACCAACTTACTTCGGTAAGAGTTGATAGAGCAGCTCCTCGCACTTTCTCTTCTCCTCAAGATAGTCGGACGTGCGCTCCTCCACCAGCGCCTCGAGGTTGTTGGCGTATTGCTCCACTGGCGTCAACAGCATGTCCAGCCGCGTGGATGTCTCGCAGTCCCTAAACAACTTACTTCGGTAAGAGTTGATAGAGCAGCTCCTCGCACTTTCTCTTCTCCTCAAGATAGTCGGACGTGCGCTCCTCCACCAGCGCCTCGAGGTTGTTGGCGTATTGCTCCACTTGCGTCAACAGCATGTCCAGCCGCGTGGATGTCTCGCAGTCCCTAGACAACTTACTTCGGTAAGAGTTGATAGAGCAGCTCCTCGCACTTTCTCTTCTCCTCAAGATAGTTGGACGTGCGCTCCTCCACCAGCGCCTCGAGGTTGTTGGCGTATTGCTCCACTTGCGTCAACAGCATGTCCAGCCGCGTGGATGTCTCGCAGTCCCTAGACAACTTACTTCGGTAAGAGTTGATAGAGCAGCTCCTCGCACTTTCTCTTCTCCTCAAGATAGTTGGACGTGCGCTCCTCCACCAGCGCCTCGAGGTTGTTGGCGTATTGCTCCACTTGCGTCAACAGCATGTCCAGCCGCGTGGATGTCTCGCAGTCCCTAGACAACTTACTTCGGTAAGAGTTGATAGAGCAGCTCCTCGCACTTTCTCTTCTCCTCAAGATAGTCGGACGTGCGCTCCTCCACCAGTGCTTCGAGGTTGTTGGCGTATTGCTCTACTTGCGTCAACAGCATGTCCAGCCGCGTGGATGTCTCGCAGTCCCTAAACAAACATATATATACAGTTTACATGTACAATTGTATAAATAAGATGGGGGTCGATAATGCTTCGAATGGCTTCGGGAAATGATGGTAGAACTGGCCTTTGTTAGCTCTGCTCGACTTGACGACAGACAGAAAGGAAAAAGTTAAGTAAATCATATAAGCATCAATCATAAAATGTCCCTGATATATAATTTAAAAGTCTCCTCGCCTTGTGTGGTGATAAATGTTGTTTCACTCTAGATCAAAATGTATTATTTAAAACCTCGTGCCTTTCACAACGCTCAATTCCACATTTGGAGTATTTTGCTTGGTCGAATATCAATGTTAACGCGAGGGGTGGAACAACAAGTAAATATACAATTTTGATATTGATCAAAGTAAGATAAGTGTACATAGTAATAATGTAGATAATAGGGATGTTTCCTGTACTTAAAATAAATTATTTCAAACCCTGCACAAAATAAAGCACCAGATAATTATTAGAAAAACATAGACAGCAGTTATTTTTAAACACAATTTGTATTTAATAAATCGGATTGAAATATAAAAAGTAGATGAGTTTACCGTGACGTCACTACATTCGTTTTCATATAAATTCCATATTAGCAAATCGTTTTGACAGTTCTAAAAAAGAAGCTGATTTGACTAGTAGGAATGTAGCCTATTGCTTTCAAATTTATCTGTGAAATTAGAAGAGTTGAAATTTCTTGGATATATAATTTTCTTTGTAACTACCTAACTACAAATATAATAAGCCTGTTCTGTGAAAGCACTCGCACGAGGCAATTCAAAGCGCTGGAATGAATAGGAGGGAATTATGAAGGCGCGTGTCCTGCATACTGGAACACACACCTTATAGACTAACGCAATCCTGCTTATTAGCCTGATTTTGCGGATCTCATCTGTTTGCATCGGATTAGAGGTTGGTACTATGGATATAATAAATATATTTATTTATTATTTGAAGGTTATCATCCGAGCTACAATCATGATGACTAAATTGGTAAACACACTCTTATTCTTTGTGTTATTTTAAATAGAAACACTACTTTATATATTACAAACAGAAATAAATGTCATATACAAAAAAATATATATATTTCGATTAGTAAACATTTTATGAAAAGTTAAAACTACCACAGCAGAGGTGCAATAAACAAACAGCTAAACAAGGCAGTACTTCCACCTAACGAACCATCCATAGTACAAATCTAAAGGTCAGATTGAGATCTCAACTATTTAGTTTAAAACTCGATTTCCGCAACAAGTCGTCTTGTCGTTATCCTATTTGTCGTTGCGTGAAGGAATTCTACAGTTAAGCGCTGCAAGTTCAGACCATTGCCTACGTCCACTCAGTGAGTATTTTTACTATGTATTAACTATGATGATTATTTACTAGCAATATTGTGTAAAATTAGTTTTAAGTACCTAACTATTCAAACAATGTTTTGACTGCTTACACGTACCCACATTAAAACTAAAAATTGTAGACCTACCGGGCGCTCAGATCGCTACGTGCAAACTGAGGCACCTATCGCCAACGCCCATAGTCATCTATCCCACTTTTACCCTACTTACATACTTAAATTATATTAATATTTACATATTACATGAATTTACTAAGCCAATTTAAAGATCCTTTTTAGAACTTCATATCAAACTAATCCCCAGAATACTTCCTTAAGTGGCTGACAGCTTTCAGACATACTAGTAAGTGTTAAAATATTACTCGCTCATATCTCAATAGCTACTTGATTTCACGAAAACATACTTGTTAATTCTGTGGATATTTTCCTTGAGCGCTAAGAAGTCTGGCCTATCATCTTCCGGAACCGTCCAGGGCGGTTCCCCCGTGAGAGACTGGCGCGGAGACACGGACAGCGGTGACGTGCCTCGATTGCGCATCTCTGCACTACCTGGTGGAGAAAATTTTATTTAAGAAACTTACCTACTTCTATATGGACATAGAATTTTCCGATTGAATAAACAACAGCTGACGTCTTAGTGACGTCAAAAATGTCGTACGAGTTAAACGTAAACACACGAAAATCGATGTCTGTGCAGGTGCACTGACTATAACTTGTATGGATTCGAGGGTAGGTCAGTTCCTACTATTCACTTGAAAACAATTCCTAGATAACTATTCAGAAACTTATAATTGAAAAGGTATTTGATCCACTGATATTTAAACCACACTGGTACATGTACAATTTCGCTTTTTAACACTTTTAGCCAAAATTCCCCACTAGACTTTGTTACGTAATATTTCAAGTGTTAAACTACATTAGTCCAAATACACGTTAGGGCGCTCTGTTTGTTCGTGCAAGCACAAAACTTTTGCAATTGAATATTCGTTGAGCACAATACTAACTTTACTTTCAAGAGCATTACATTTCCCGCATTGTATAAATGTTCCCTTTGATAAATGCAACTTAGTTTAGTTGAATGGAGCCGAGCCAGCGGGGAGTGTTCTAGATGCGGTTGACACAAATGGTTAGCTGGTTGAAAGTGAGGTCGGCGTGCCGGCCTGCCGGGTCATACATTACGAGTGTGCAGGTTGATTGGAATGCTTGAAGTTGGTTAGACTGCTTCAATTCCGTATTTCAGTAGTCATAAATACATATAAATGTAGATATGTATTTATAAACTACCTGCAGATCACAGCTACTTACTGCAGTAGTCAAGAGCAAGTACTTGAACTTGTCCTAATACGTATAAGTTGCAAGCGTGTAATGAAGGCGTCACAATTCCTCCTGAATTGGGTCTGACGGTGCACCAAAAGCCCGAGGCTCCCGAAAAGTTGTTAAAGTTACGCTACCGGCGCCCTGGGCACTACCAGCGACATCGACCTAAGGACATGATGTACTACATTGTACGTTAGTTACGTTTGAACTTGTCCTCCAGCACGGCCGCGCAGTAGTCGCAGGCGAGCGTGCAGTGCGGGCGGCGCGACTCCAGCAGAGGACTGACGGCGCGGCGCGGGCTCGGCGAGTCCGCGCCGCCGGGCGGCACCAGCGACATCGCCCTAACAACAATAAAACAGGTATATATGTTATGGTTTCCAGCAGTTTCATCCACATGGCATCCAGTGATTAGTAAATAAGTAGCATAAATTAATATCGTCGGTTGAAAAATGGGTAGTGAGTGTTGTGTGTCAACCGCGTGACCATTTTATCAGTCGACATTTTTAGTGTTTGCAAAACGGTCAATCTGTTAAACAAGATCAAGTGTACCCACACATCATGATTGACATCAACAACAATCTTCTGACAAGAAGCTAATACTCTTGCGAGTTTTATTCGGGACCCTGAAAACAATGTCGCCTTTGAAATGTCGAAGGTGATTTTCAAGCTTAATTATATCCCGCCCGCTTTAGTAAATAATAAGGCGATTCAGTCCCGCTTTAGTAAATAATAAGGCTATGTGGTGACACAAATAAATACTTATGTACCTACATCCTTGGTTTTTGTAGGTAGGTACCTGTGTATATGCTAAATACATGTTCAATCAAATGTGAATATTATTTACACACCCCAATAATACCTTGGTTATGTGCCATAATTTATAACCAAACCAATCAGTATATTTCTAAATAAAATCATCAAACAACAAAATCATCCAACAAATTTACTTCGCAATTATACTTCATTTCTGAAAATTCGCAATATTTGTACTTAGTCAGGTATGGAATATGGTGTTTAATATAGCTTGAAAAATATTAGTCTTGTTTCACAAGTTTTAAGTCCTGTCCACTCTTAAGCCAGAACTTGTGCTAGAGTTAGAGAAAAGTTCGAAAAAGGAAGTTCAAAAGCTCACTACCGTCACAAACACAGTTATAAACTTTCAAACTCTAAATAGAGCTTAATTAACCGCTACGGTTAAACTTTCAAATAAGACTTTTGTTTACAAAATGCTAACTTCTATTAAAAAACAAGCTTAGGTAATTTTATTCTCAACGGACTTTGTTGGTGTTTTTGCACTACTACTTTTATCATAGTGATATCAAAACATCGTATATAATGCCTTTATGTATCTTAAATAATGTAACATTTCTTATAAATAAATCCTATTTCATTTTGAAACTAATCTGTTTCGCGTTAATAAGGAAGGAAATAATAAAATTGTGTAAGCTACTATAATTTCTTATTAATAGATAAATTCAACTATGTATTAATAAGATCCATTTAAAACCCATATGGGGCATTATCTATGAAAAGGCACCTTATTGTCGATGGCGCTTACGCCGCACAGCATCGCGCGACATTGTATTTATATCGGAGCATCGTTAATAATGGCGTAAGCACCACCGACAATAAGGTCCCTTTTTATAGATAACGTCACATATTCCCCGTAATCAGCACTAACTGCACGGAGCGAGCGAAGCACAAAAGTAATCTGATACTGTTGGGAAGTGGGCCACATCAGAGTACCTCCGGAGAGGCGCTCGTCTTCAAAAGCACCATTTAAGTCTCGATAGACATATAAGTAATGATTTAACCTCGCTTGTAAATCTATAGCAAATATGGGACTCTCATATTACAACTCATTATTTTATTTATACAGGTATATAAAAGCACCGCCATTACTAAATCACTAGAACCTGTGCAATGTGTATGGATGGAGCGAAGCACAAAGGTAATTTGATACTTTTATACCTCCGGAGAGGTGCTCATCTTTAATATAACCTTTTTATCACGGTTATATGATTGACGAGATGATTAACCTCTCCCGTTTCGTAAATTTGTAGCAAATAGGTACTATTAACCATTTGAGCAACAGAGAAAATAAAAGCTGAAAGTTTACATTTTAAGTTAAATTTCTACAGCTGCCTGATTGGGTATTATCATTCATAGCAGTATTCATGTGTAGATGGTTATGGTTAAGACGATCGCCAGAGGAACCATAACGGAGAGTTACGATCTCTTGAAATATATAAATATTCCTTTCTCAGTACAGAAAATTGATTTGTGATACGCTTAGTCAAGTTGTTAAGTTAAATACTTTTGTGTGCTGTTTATTTTGTGTGCACTTGTGCGTATTCGTAAATATTTTAATTACTCACAAAACACAAATCTTGGGCTTCGTTTCATTTTATTCTTTAAAAAAAAATCTTATAAATAGATACCGCGATTATCGCATGTGCAATCAGATTATTTACGTTAGACGCTAATCAGAATTCACATCAAATGAAAACTATTGTATGATTAGTTATTTCTAGTAATCCTTTTAACGCTTTCCCTCGTCAGCAATGCTTGTCGCAGTCATATTTTGCCCCTTATGAAGCCTGTCACCCCTTTGTGCCACGATCAAAGAGTTTTGTGTTTTATGCCTTTAATTTGTATAACAAAACACGCACTTACCTTCATCATATTTTACATAGGTACCTACCTACTTTCCTACTCTTAACAGGGTCAAAAGTTTAATAAGAACGGTGCATTTTTTCTGTTCATTGAATTTGTTTTTATAGACATAACTGGGTATTAAAAAGTATAGTACAATTTAGAGCCTCTGTGTTCAAGAGAAACTTATTGCAACAATCATAAAATGAATCATTCGTTGGAAATAATGTTAAGGTAAAAAATACATTATACGAATATGTAATACTTATAAGTATAAGTACATTTTAATAGAATAGATAGAATAGAATAAAAACATTTATTTGCTTAAAGATTGTAATTGCACACAGATGTCAAAAGTAAATTAATTTAGTATCACATGTTTATCCAAAATATGGCATATAACCTTAACCGTAACAGTTTTTCATGTAATGTCATTTAGTTTTTCTTTATTGATTTAAATGCCATCTAAATGAGTGGCCATCTAAATCTTACGGTCACGTGATCGTCTTACGCTGTCTCGAGTTTAACATTTTTTCCACCAGCGCCGCTAAAGAAGTTTTCACTTCAAAACCCCTTTATATTGCATAGTTTAGTTTTTTATTTACCAAATCCTTAATTCAATCCTTCCAAATCTAGAGCTCGTCCCTTTTATAAACATGAGCAAGGGCCGAACTTCATATCAATGACAAACTCTACCTCTAGGACCAATGAAGTCTGCAAACACTTGACCCCTCCACAAACAAATATTTCTTTATGTAGATCTGTGACCAAAAGAAAAATCTCAAAGTTATTTCAGCTTCTTATGTTTAGAAGCCACTGGCAAAAATGTTCCAGAATAAATAAGTTTTCCTCGCCATAATCACATCGTCTAGACAAACAATAAACACCTACTCAGACATTTCTACAAGTTGGCATTTAAATTAATACAATTTTGCGGTCAGAGAAGTTTAGAAATCACAATTGTAAAGAACACAGCCCACTCAAGTATTATCACAAGTTTAGAAAAACATAAATAAATGTAAACGGTTTTCCCAAGTTGTTATTTTCCGCACAAAAGACGTTGCTTTGTGCAATGTAACATCAATAGTGCAGCCATCTCGAAAGATATAATTAATAACGCTCCGATGCTAATTAACTTGACTTATTAAATTTGAAATCGTACTGGGCAATTTACCTTAATTGGTTAATTAAGTACTTATTGAATAAAGCTAAAGAGAGATTGAAAATATAAACGACCAGTCATATAAAATGAACATTTATTTCCAACTTAAGGCATTCATACAAATATAAAGTGTAAGATTTTGTTTGCCTACAGAAAATTACTTACACAGAGGTTTATTAGAATCCCTCGTCTACTTAATAGGCACTTTGGCCCTTATTTTATTTCATAAAACTTCAAAGCTTAAATATAAGTAGGTTGTACTGGCGAAGAGGTGCCGTAAATGTCTAAAATATTCATAAAGACAAGTGACGACTTCAAATTTGCTTTAATTTTTCATTTATTTCATAAGCTAGTTAACCTAGTTAACCATGCGACCTTATAAAGCTGTCAATATTTGCATGGTTATTTTAACAAGTTAAGGAGACACCAATGTATATTACCTAGCCGCAAGTGTATACCCACTTTGTGAATGAATTCCATTTATGATGTGTCCATGCAATTTTGCAGGTCGATGTATCTTCAAACGGCCAAGTCACATATTTTGACTAAGGTGTAGAGTTTGTGAAGTTAGGGCTTGTAGAGTTAGAACCCAGGCTCTACAAGAGATCTGATAACAGTGATAACTTTTGGACAGTGCGAGCCTTATGGTTTCGTCTTGGCAACATTTTACATGAAAATGGGCCCAATTCGGATTTTGTAATAGACATCTATTAGATATCTTTTAGACATGATACGATAACGATATGTTTAAGATCTAACCTGTCAAATTTGACATTTCCACGATTCTGGAGATACTCTTGAACGATTTCCACAAGATATTACTTAGAGATCTAATTCACATCTAATAGATATCTAACACGATCTATAGTAAAAGTGACATTGGTTGCCCGAATTGCGCTGCAAAAGAGAACTAGTTGAAATCTAAACTATAACGTATCTAGAATAGATCTCGTACGTCTCGTCTCTTGTGAATATCTTGAAGTTCGAATACGGCAGTTTATCTCAATACAGTATAAAATAAAACCCGGACAAATACCACAAGAATACGCCATTACTCCTGCGCTATGTTCGGTCTTAAATTCGGAATACTCAATTCCGAATCTCGAGTTCAGGTTATACTAGCAACGAGGCCCCAGTCGAGGCAGAAATCTTTTAGGAATTAAATAGCTAAGCTGGCGGCGTTATCAACTCGCAGCATTCCTTTGCGCGCCGGGTTCATTCAAGGGTGAAATTCCCTCGTCTGCCACACGCCCGGAATTGTAGCAACCCTTACCTTAACATCTAGAAAAAAACCTGTTTTTGAAAAGGACTTTTCTTCCTTTATAATGTATTTTTGTGTTTAAAATGGTATCGTTTGTACTGGTAAAAGCAAAATGAGTAGAGTTAAATACTTAGCTATTCGTACTACGCCGTAGCTCGTAGCCTGCTAGTCTGTTGGTAGCAAAAATCCGCGGCCGGATTTTTTGTGGTAGGTATTGTCTTCGTTAATGATTAGCGTGGAGTTTTACTACAAATTGACATGCCATACTAAATTAATTTGGAACACAACACGTAAACCGCCATACGTTAGAGAATTACAGTGAAATTATTCTAACATCACATATTTGACAGTTACAAATTGACCCTGACATATATATGACATTAAGGCTATCAGTTAAACGGTAGATCTTAGCACTTAGCATCATATCTATAAGGGTGAATTCATAACTGTCAAATATGTGATCTTAGAAAATAAACACTGTACATCTTCGATCAACACGGAAGGGATGCGGCATTCGCACTATTTCCCCTCTGCATAGGTACAAGATCAACTGATCTAACGCGGGTAATAAAACTAGTTGCGCTCGGATTTTTAACTAGACCGAGTCCAGACGCGCGAGTGAACACAGCAGCAGAAAAAATGCCTAATTGCTCGGTTTTTTGTTGTAAAAAGAGGTCGGGGACATCAAATTTACAAAAAGAAGGTGTTACATTTCACATGTAATATTGTTTTTACATGTCATACGTTTAATTACATTTAAACACAATTATTATATTTTAGTATCATGTAATTGCTGGATTTATCGATTTTTCGCGCCCAGTACAAATTGCGGATCGGTCGAGTGACAAATCCGACTTCTCATCTCTTGACGAAATTGTGTTAGTGTGCGTGTTGTGACACTTGTGACTCGTCCGTACACAAAAACAGATCGAGGTGTGCAAGATTTGTCTGTGTAGGGTGTCATTTTCTATGTATTTGTGTCGTCATTACAGATTGGATTTTGTACGTAAGGGTGTGAAAAGTGCGACTGTGTGCACGTTCCCCCCCCCCCCCCCCGCGAAAAATGGCAGAATGATTTGAATGTCAAGATATCGCTTGGGCCTATCCCTTCCGACGTGTCGGAAGCCCGTGTTGATCGAAGCTGTACATAATCTTGTTTCCGTTTGACATGACTACTGCCACTGACGTAAAGGATTGACATGAACTGACACAACCTTGAGTGTTTGGGCTAGATAGAAATAAAAATTCGGATTTCTTTTTGCTCAGAAAAGACACTTGTTCTGCTTGCTTTTCAGGATTTTTTGTATTTTAGGGTACCTACACGTGATTCAAGTTTTATAGAATACCATAATTAAATTTTTTACGCTATAGTCATCAAACATATACAATGTAAAGGTTTTCTTGATAATAGTGGGTTCAATTGATTATCAAGTTAACAAAACACCATCATCACTGGCACATTTTTCCGAAAATCGCACGACGTATATTAAGCGTGAATTTAGCATATTATGAAATAGCGCGAGTCGAGACATATACGTAGTAGATAAGATTTTTTTGGTCAAAGAGACTTCTTTGATTTTATTACTACTTGTCAATAGAATAATGCTTAATAATGCTTATAGCGTTATAATCATTGATATAGTATAAAGAACTGGATACCCAATCAGCGGCCAAAAATGGCCCCACAAAAGTAATGTCAAAACAGATCATGCATTACTTTTTCGTTTAGTCTTGTTTGAAACGCTCAAATGTGAAGTTGTCAACAATTACGAAATGTGCCGTTAAAATATGTAAAAATAACAATGATAAAACAAGGAAAAAGGATGGAATGTATTTCTTTCGGTTAGTTCTTTGGATAGCATTACATAATTTATGTAATCTGGTGGTAATTTTATGGTTTTGAATAAATTAATTTGTTAGTACCAAAGAAGGGATGTTAAGGAACAAAAATCTAATGAGTCGATGTGAGGTCAATATTTTTTTATATTTTTATATGGAATTCATAAGAAATAATATTATGTTTAAATTCAAGATTTCCAAGAAAACCTATGCGACGTGCAAAGTGGACTGCTATTTAATTATAGCAAGAGATAGGGGTGATGCAGTTTTAAACAAGGCAAAACGGCACTTGTGTGTTCGGCCCATTTCCCTGTTTCCGACATATACACCACCAATAAGGGCTTATATCGACTAACTGTAAATGCTAAACCTGTCGGAACACAGTGACAACCACAGGATTTTTTTTATAAAGTATAGGTAGACTTTATAAAAAAATCCAATCAGTATCTAAATGTCCCCGTGCACCCGCGCTATGAGTAAATGTAGATCTTAAATACACAGTTATTTAATAAGTAGAATTTATTTCAAGGAAATTAGTATTTAAAGACGTATACTTACGAAATAAAAATTTAATTTGTTTGAATTTGAACCACGAATTAATTTTATTTGAGCTCCCGATTAAATTAATTTTGTTTTATTTATTACTTCAATTGGTTTTTCTGTACAGTAATACATATTAAAGTGTATAGTTTGTAGCTTTCTAATAGACCCCGAAGGCTATTGTCTATTGTTAAGAAAAACCGCTCGTGCCACGTGCCACAACCACCTGCATAAAAAATCGGTACTTCGGTTACTGAGTGCCGGCGAGTCGAACGCTACAGAACCAGTCTAAAATGTGTCATCGAGATGCGTAACAAAGGCGCGTTATCGGAGAGCGCACCTACACTGGTTTTTTGAGCGTTGGACTAGCCCGCGCTCAGGTGCCAAATAGAATAATTAGGACCCTTTTTGCAGGTAAGTAGCACGTGCGGTTTTACTGAACAATAGACAATAGGATAAGCCTTCGGGGTCTACTAGAAAGCTACAAACTATACCAAAGTGACTCCATTCGTTCATTATTCTCGTTTGACGTTGTTTGACGTAAATACGTTACGTTTAGTGCCATCGGACTAAATTTTTTAACAGTGTTGGTACTTATGTTTGCAAATTTGACACTTAATGCTTACGACATTAAGCTCTTTTCTGTACGAAACATTTATCTTGACTCAAAATTTACGTAAGCGTTTTTATCATCAATGCAAATGGTGCGAAACGTCATTGGGATCCACATTTCTTGACGTTTTTGTTCTGCTTTGTGTGTCTATTTCTTTTATATTAAGTCAGTGGTTATAATTAATAACTTTACTATGTAAGGAAGTAACAATATTTACGCATTTACTAATATTATATAATATTTTACTTATGTTCTGCGAGTCCACGTTTCACTAAAAACATAGGAAATACCGAGTTATTTTACGATATTATAGATCATTACATTATTTAGTCGCGCTACGGAAAATCCGGGTTTATTCATGTATGAGGTATACATAGTTGTTCCTTTTCCTTCGTAATATAACCTCCCTATGAAACGTATTTATTGCCTTAGTAGGCGATATTGTGCGCCCAAAGCCATTATGAGGGAAGCTCCGCATATTCCCAATAACGGTACAACGAAAATATAGACCGCTACCGCAAATTCGAAGTAAATTAATATTTATTGGGTCCCAGATACCTAGATGGATAGTTTTCGCTTCTCATTATTCGCGTGGTACAAATATTTTATATTTTCTGTTTCTTTTTCTGAAAATAAGAATCGTGTGCAGGTAGATAGTACCTAAGATTACTGCTTGTGTTTAAAAAAGTTTTCTTGCTTCTGCCAAAACGGAATATTTATGAAACTATAATATCATGTCCATGTATACAGTGTGTAAGTTAAATACGGGCAATAAATTAAACCAGATATAGAATTTACCCGTCTTATCATTAATTAAGATGTTTTTTTTAAGTTACACTTAATTATGACCCCGTGATTAATTTTTTTCCACATGTACCGAGCAGCAATGTACTGTAAACATTAAGAAACAAGATGATAATGACATTACGAGATACGAGCTTTTCATAGTAACTGCCAACAAGCGTTGACAGTTACTTTAAAAAGCTCGTATCCCGTAACGTGTGTGGTGTATTACATTGCGTGTAAAATCTATCTCAATATACTTTTTATGTCCTATGCTAACCACCGTTTAAATATTCGCCCGTATTGGATTTACACACTGTATAAGTTAGTTTTTGAACTGTCATAAATAAAAATCATGTCATGATTGCTTAAATCAGAAATATCAGAATACCTAAATCACAATTAAACAGTTCCATATGAAGAAATTTTACATCAAATTAGTGTAGGTGCCTAACTTTAAATTTACTTGATGCGATTACTAGGAGGCCTAGGACAGGTCTGATGAAATTTATGAGTAAAGAACTCTCGGGTTTGCCTTTTTTTCTGCCAAAGCATATCCGAAGTACCTCATTATTTTGTTCTGCTCACCCTAAAACCCATGAGCTTCGTGTATTTATAATTCATTAATAGGTGAAACTAGCACAGATGGTCATACTTCGTGTTAAGAGACTTGATAGTCAATAGTCATTATTTGTCACAGCGGCTTTTAGAAACTGACATTGAACCGAAATTGAAAACTTATATGTGCTTATGTTTAATAATGTTCTTATTATTGTAGACATAGAATTTAGACCAGTAGGTCGAAAAAATAACTGTACATAGTTTTCTTCGCATTCGAACTAAGCCGTTTGAAACTAGCCTGTAATTCAATCAGCGTCACTGTTGAATAACTGAATCTATCACGACAGTTACTTGTATTTATTTACTCGTAAGTAGTTGAATCAGCTAAATCGAATTGATAGTGAAGCAATGATTGCACTGAAGCTGGCGAAAACTGCGGCAGTCGTTACGAAACTCGCGTAATAAATATATTATGTTGAGGATTTATATTATTTTATTTACTCACACCATTGTAAAAAGTAACACAAATGGAGAAAATATAATAAATGGATATTCAATATAAATAGGGCATTATGAATCTTTAAAACGAGCCAGCATTTGAATAAACGATCCTTAGTTATTCGCTCCGTGCAAAGCACCTGGTAGGGGAAGCCGAAACGATCGCAGCGCTTGATGTGGCCAATACTGACAAGTTTGGTAACTTTGTTTCTGTCAATTCCCATACTTCTCAGTTATTTTAGCTTTATAATCACACTTACGATAAAAATGGGTCACGGTAGCTATTGTGTGGTAAACTGCAATAATACTGGACGAAACAGTAATATTAAATTTTATATATTTTCTACGCCGAGCTAGATATTAGCCTTTTATATCATATAGTACTATTCCAGGCTTAACAACGTAATGGCTAAACATTTTATCTAGTCTATGTCAACACAAGAGTTTTTCTTGTATGTTAATAAAATAGTATGGCTAATACAGTGTACCAACATTAAGTGAATGTAATATTAGTTATTGAAAGCCCGTCAAAAGCACACTTTTGGCACGTAGGGTTATCTGTCATCTGTCACAAGTGTCACAACAGACATTGTGCCTAAAGCGGGAGAACATACATTTTTAACACAAAATATGTTGATTAAAACCTGTGAAAAAGGTCAAAGTTTTTATAATTGCAAGCATCGTACGTATCCCCAGGATGAGGATCATTAAGTAAGTCATCAAAACATAGCAAAACATACGTTTTTTCATTGAATTTGTAACGAAACAACAACGAAGAAAATTGACCGAATAATATAAAATACACAGATAATTCTTACTGTTTTCACTAAAGCAAAAACCAAGTGTATTTAACATGAAATAGGAATAGATTCCGCACATTGTTAAGTACATTATAGTAAATATTTTTAAGGAATAATCTTTATTTTGTTGCGCTCGTTATTTGACAGCGCCGACCACGTTGCGAACGCTAGGCGGCGCTGCCATCGTGCACGGTCCCAATAAAGACAAACGTCTGAACCACTCGGTGCTGCATCCTAAGCTGTTTCCCAGAACTATATTTATTTTACGTAAGTAAATGTTTATGTACATATATAATAAGGGTCAGATGCCTTAGGTAATACTTTATGATTAAGAAATGACCCTCTTCGGAACGTTCTTTAACTGCTCGCCTCGGCTTGCCTTCGAGAAAGCAATGAATTATTCAAATGGACAGTTTCGGCCAGCTTACATTAATTTCAGTAAAAGAAGGCATCTCTCGGGTACGTTTTAGAGCTTTTCGTGACATTGTTAATTTAAGTATACGTTTACTTTACCTGTCCCATCAAAGGTACTTCTAACGTTTACCTATAATATGTTTAATTTTGCATTTTCTTTAACCGTTGGCTTTTCAAGCATTGAAGGCTAAGGTTGAGTGGCATCCAGATTGTTAATATTTATGGATATTTTAGCTCTATGATGAAATACCTGTTATTTTGGCTTTCTAAACACAGTACGACTACAAATCAGAATACCGAACTCATTTTCTTATGAAACTAAGTAGGTAATTGAGTTTTAAACAAATTTAATAATGACTACATAAATAAAACTTTTTAGATAAAAAAGATAATTTTCACCTCAGCAGCTCGTTCCAAAATACATACGAGTATGGATTCTTAATAATTAATTATTAATGAAAATAAAATTTAACACTTCATAAAAACTGATAAAAACACTATATTTTACGTTATTTATTGTCCGATTAAAATAATGAACTCAAGAATACACAGAATATCACGTAAAATAAATAATTATAGTTTTAAGAATCTCTACTATAGTTTACAAATAGTAAGTATCCGCAATTCGGACCGTATCATACAATGTTTTTTTTTTACAAAAAAAAGTTGTCGATTGAAGTGTCAATGACACAGTGATGGTCGTTGTTTCCATATATTACCTATTTAACTGAAATTTACTACGTTTTGTTTTTGTGTTTGATTGTGGTAATTCAACTTAATTGTTAGTATATCTTAAGAAAGCATGAGTGAATAGGTAAGTGATGAAGGAGGATTACATTTTTCAGGTTGTCTAATATGTTCTCACTGCTGAGGTGAAAAGTTTTGTGAACTACACGAGATCAAAGTTATTTACATCTCGCGCGTGAGTCCCTTACTACGCTCAAGATTCTAAATTAGATTCACGAGCGTAGCGAGCTATAAAATCTTTCGCTTGCACGGGACTCAAAATAAGCACTCGAAGAAATATCAAACTTTGATCTCTTGTTGTACAAATAACTATTACTTTACTTAGGTACTTTATTACTTGATATTTTCGTAGAATAAGTAGTGAATACTCCGATCCCAGCCTAATTGATCTCAAATAAACATGATAGGTACTTCTCAAACAAGATATCTATTCCACGAAATGAGGGGATTACCTACAATTGGGCTAGTACTAATGAACATATTATGTATTTAATACCAAACGAGGTAATTAATTGCTTAAAGTACTTTATTTTCTGGTTAATACGATCCACATTTAAATGACAATGCAAAAGTAAGACTTGGGGCTGTAAATGTACCTAAAGCCGATTTTCCCACAACATGTGTGTGTCAACGCGCGGAAGTCAGGGTGTGATTAAATTATAACCCGGCTCAAGTCGTATCCAGGGATGCGAGAATAATAATGAATGTCCAATTTCAACATTTCAGTTATAGTCGCGTTCCGATGACAAAAAATGCCTCTTAGTTTGATTAAGGATATTGTGTTGTCTCTGGCCCAAATTTGACAAATGAAAAGGGTTTCAAAGACGTACTTTACTGCGCGAAAACAAGTCACATAATACATACATCATTGAATAAGTTTCTAATGAGCAATTGAAACCATAACGAGTTTAATATGAAAAACAAAATGGCGTTACCATTAAACTAATTTCACGGTTCAAGTAACGTATTTGTAGTCACTCGCGTGACATGTTTCAGAGAGCCTAGGTTTCCATTTTCAAACACGGTCCTCACTCATGACAGTTTAAATTCGATTACGGCGTTACCATGTTATGCAACACTTAAACCGCCAACAACATTTATCCATGGAACTGAAAACTCGCTAACATGTTTCCATACAACAATGATGAAGAAAACAAATTTTCGTGGTGACTATGAGCCTTTATTATTCACATGTCTTTGTCGCAACAAAGTTAGGGCATCAATTCCATCCATCCCAGCTCCGTTATTACGGGATGTTACCGTTCAGATATTACGTAAAGGTTTTCGGCTTATAAAATTGCATATATAAGACATATCTCATGATTTAACTTGTTTATCTTTACGATAAGGCGAGGTAAAAAGGCAGACAACCAAAAGGCATTCTCTACCACTGAAACATCAGGCCAAAAAATATTTAAGTAAATATTTGGTGCGGGAAACGAGTGCACATTCACGTAACGTTTAGAGATATATATAGACTACTTCTATGATATAGTGGGATTGTATCTCTAAAATATAACAGGGACCCAGTTACAATTTTATGTCTAAAAGTAAAAATGAGATCATGAAAGTAATTTTTTGTCCATGACACTTAATAATTATAATTGTTTCTAAGTCGAGCTATTTCATATAACGGCTAACCCTCTTACACTTCCGAAGTTAAAACAAAGCTAATTTAAGATAAGTAGAAGTATTTATTTCGCTTCTTCAAACTCACGATGGATCCCGAATGTCAAAACTTCTAAATTAAATCTTAAGGAGTTTCTTTTCTTTGTAAAACAATATTAATTCTCTTTTAAGTTGGATACTTTTTGCTGGAAGTTATGGCGAAGCACGCCAATGCGAAAAAAATGACGTTAATGAGTGAAACGTACCGAATTAAATTGTGTTCTCGGTCTTTGATAAAATATCAAAGACAGTTAAAAGTTAAGTTAAGAAGTTCTAATATTATTTACATTAAAGCACGCAAAAATATATAAGTATAAAAGGTTGTTATTTTTGCGCGCTTCATTTGTAAGATAATACTAAATTACAGGTGCGGACAAGAACTTTACCTGAAATATAGGGGCTATTCATAAATCACGTCATTTCAAATGGGGGGGGAGGAAGTCTGGACTGATTTTTGGATGATTTTAGGGCCCCCCTAGGGGAGTAAAAAATCGTCACATATAATATCCATACGTATTATACTCTGGACATGTGTTTACCCCAATCAGCTGTCACCCGTCGCGGAGTGCGACTAGGCTGACGTATCTAACTGACACGAAAATATGGTCCACGCTGGTACGGCGCTGGTTACATGTTTTATCAAGGCAATTCCGGTTTTTTGTTCACTTCAGGCGGTAAAATAACATACGAGCAACTTTTACCTATATTTTCACTGATGTAATAATTTTGCATGATCCCAACGATGGACACAGTTTTAATGTTGTTAATGAATTAATAAAAATGTTAACACGGTTATTTTCAAATGTCTTTTTTTATACTACGTCGGTGGCAAACAAGCATGCATATAGCCCAACTGGTGGTAAGCAGTTTCCGTAGTTTATGAACGCCTGCAACTCCTGCTGTCATTTTCACTATTAAATTATTGAAGTATAGATTCAATTAAGTATGTCAATGGTCAGTGAGTATTTTGCTAATACGAGCATGATGAAATTCCGCGATTACCTTGGCGCATTACCTAACCGTTATAGTGGATTCTTATTAGAGTGTAAAACCTAACCTTAGATATGTAGGAAGTCAGTTATTATTATAAAAAATTGGTTTTATAATATTACCTAAATTGCGGCTGTTACATGATCAAGGGTTAAAGGGTGTATATGTAGGTACATACCCGCAATCGCAAATCTTATGAGAAATAATCATCAGTGTAATAAACATTAAAATTTATTGTATGTATTCATCAAAAAAAGTTTTAAACTAAGTTTTGCAGACATACTAATTAGAGTGATGAATCTATATCACAGACTACACAAAAAACAATAGATTTTACAGTGAAACCTGGTTAAGTGGGACCTGGATAAGTGAGAAACGTCTATAGCTGAGACGCATGGTGCGGTCCCGACAATTTAGCACTGAATTACCTCTGTTAGTGAGATAAAACGAACCTCTATAACTGGGATTAGCTGTTGTGATTTTATAGTCACATTTACCTCTATAAGTGAGACAGAGAGTGTATTTTACCTCTTTTACTGAGACTATATTTATAAGATTACATTTTCCTAATTGTTTTTTGCCAATGCCAATGAACAAAAGCTCTCCATTATGAACACTTACTTTAAAAAGAAACCAAGCAGAAAATGGACATGGGAATCTCCAGACTAAAAAACGCATAACGAAATAGATTTTATAATGTGTAATAAACCTAAACAAATATCAAATACAGAGGTACTACAAAGAGTGTCATTTCCATCAGACCATAGGTTACTGAGAGCAACTTTTATTATGAATACACCTAAAAAACCTCGAAGCGCATTCAAAACCATGCCCAGATTGCCCAAATCAGACTCTGAAAAGACCACATATATCCAAAGCCTAAAAGAAAACCTAGACCAAGGGATAACTCTAAACATACACAATATCCAAGAATATTATGATACACTGGAAAACATAATTAAGAACAGCTTAGAGAAGGTAAATAATGACTTGAAAAATAGAACCAAAATACTCAGACAAACAACAATCGATTTAATAAATAGACGAACAGAACTTATCCAAACCAAGAACAAAACACGAACTATGAAAGAAGAACTCAAAGCCCTATTCAAGCTATCCAACAAGGCAGTAAAACAAGACTACAATAAACACAGGAGGGTAATCATAGAGAGAAACCTACTCACACACAGAAGTAGTAAACGGGCACACAAGGAACTGATTATACACAAAGACTGGATTCAAAAACTAAAAAAAGGAAATGAAGTAACAAAAACCAGAGCAGATGTCATTAACCTAGCCACAGAGTTTTATAAAGAACTCTACAAAGAACCACTGGAAAATGAGAATAGTGAAGATCACCCACTCCTAGAACCGGCATATGAAAACAGCATAGAAGCAATAACAGAAAAAGAACTATTGGTGCACATCAAAAAACTCAAATCAGAAAAGAGTCCCGGACCAGACAATATTAGCAACGAACTGGTTAAAATAGGTGCCCCGCTACTGATTCCCTATCTAACAAAGCTTTTCAATGAGATACTAACAACTGAAACTGTCCCTAGACAATGGTGTATCTCGGACATAATACTACTTTATAAGAAAGGAGACCCTTTAGATATTGGCAATTATAGGCCAATCAGCCTGCTGTCAACTGTATACAAACTTTTTACATCAATAATATTAAGCCGCATATCACATAAAATTGAAGATAGTCAACCAATAGAGCAAGCCGGATTCCGTGTAGGATATTCAACCATGGACCATGTCCATACATTGGAACAAATATACGAGAAATACAAAGAGTTTAAAAGGCCCCTGTACGTAGCCTTTGTAGACTACACAAAAGCTTTCGACAGTATAACACATAGCTCGATCTGGAGTGCGCTGAAAGACTGTGGAGTGAACAAAACATACATAAACATCATAAAAAATGTCTACAAACAAAGTATCAGCAGAGTAAGACTGGAAACGACAGGAGAAGAAATACCTATAAGGAAAGGAGTGAGGCAAGGGGACCCACTATCACCAAAGATCTTTATAGCTGTATTAGAAGGCATTTTTAAAAGAATAAACTGGAAAGACGAAGGACTCTGGATACATGGCAAGAGCCTCAGTCATCTCAGATTCGCAGATGATATTGTTATCTTTGCGGAATCAGCCACAAAACTAGAACAAATGATGCAGACTCTTGCAGATGAAAGTAAGAGAGTCGGTTTGTACATGAACACAGGGAAAACCAAAGTCATGACCAACAGCCAAACCAAGCCAATTGAGATTACGGGAAACCAAGTAGAATATGTAAACGACTATGTCTACCTCGGCAAACAAGTTTCGTTCAACACAAACAACAATGAAAATGAAGTAGAAAGAAGGATAAACTGTGCGTGGCGGAAATACTGGGCACAGAAAGAGGTATTAAAAGGAGACTATCCCCCAAACCTAAAAAAGGTCATTATGGACACTTGCATATTGCCCAGTTTGACATATGGTTGCCAAACATGGACCTTCACAGGCAAAATTCGAAACAAAATCACAACATGTCAACATGCAATGGAGAGGAGCATGCTAAAACTCAGAAAGATACAAAAAGTCAGAAACGAGGAAATAAGAAAGAGAACGAAAATTATAGATGCGCTAAAACAAGCCCTACAACTTAAGTGGAAATGGGCTGGCCATTTGTCCCGATACTTGGACGGAAGGTGGACCTTAAGAGTAACAAAATGGCCAGGACCAAGGGGAAAAAGAGGCCGAGGAAAACCACAAAAACGATGGGCAGACGACATCATACAGATAGCTGGAAAGAACTGGATGGAAACAGCAAAAAATAGAGAGAAATGGAAGGGTACTGAGGAGGCTTTTACCCAGCAGGGATCAGTGCAATCAAAAGTGCAACCAATTTAATAATAAAAAAAAAAATGATATTAAAGCACTGAGCAATAAAGCTATAATAATAATAATTGTTTTTTTAGAATTGTATAGGAATTGACCTCTGTATCTGAGATAACGTCAATCTATGACCTCTCTAACTTGGACTTTATTGATCAATTTCCGTATTCATACTAACTCTTAGTCTATGCACAAATTCCGCATTTGCTTGATTGTGTCTAAACGACTTCAAGTTTCATTTAGTTATTTTATGTAGTTATAACTATCGAAACGAAAGCTGAAATTTTGATAAGTAACACGAATAAACAGATTTTCATTTAATACATTTCTAAGACGCAATGAAGGCCGTATCAAATTTAATTGAAAAAATCTATCCTTTGGAGAATCATTCAAAATAAATTCAAAGAAATATTTAAACAGACTTAAAAAAAATTAGGGACAAGGATTATTTTACCTTATTTATTTTTAAAGATAATTACAAAATACCTTATTAACCACCTCTATAACTGAAATATATCCTCTATTCTCACCTCTATTAATGGGACCCTCTGTAAATGAGACAGACATTTATTTGTACCTGGTTAACTGAGAGCCTGGGTAAGTGAAATACCTCTTTAAGTGAGACAAATCTGCTCGTCCCTTGAAGTCTCACTTATCCAAGTTTCACTGTATATTGTAGATATTCTCATATTACTAACGAGCGTGTAAAAGAGGTAAACAATTTTGTAATCGGATACAAAGTATAAATAAAGACATTTATTTGAGGTTGCGTTTCTCTTAACAAGCTACAAGTTCAAATAACTATTTTATCAATTGCTCGCAGGTAATCGCTTTGTAAAAATCTACAGTCTAGTCTACAATATTGAGATTTGCTAAAGCAAAACATCAAAGAAAAAGGTTTGCGTTTGTTAACCGAAGTCACTAGTCTCGTAAGTAAATATTCATTTAAAGGTAATCTTGTTCAACTAGGGAATAAATAAAATTATTTTATGAAATATTTTTCTAAATCTTGTAGTCAATACTCCGACGATATAATTTTCTTTAAAGCCATAGAAGAAAAGATTAACTAATGTTTCAAAGAGTTTGAAATTTAGTTTATATACGAAATAACAGTTAGGAACTTGTCTAATTAATGATTATAAAATTCTCTTAATTTAATTCCTAGATAAACTGACATAAATACTGTATAACTTCCACGCTAAAATTTTAAGAAGCCTAATTATGCGACTTTTGCATAAAATATGATTTTGCTTGACATGTTGAAAAGTTGAGAAACAGTCAATCATACACCTTGAATATTCCTTTATTACTTCTAAAATAATGATTGAATTAGGTCAAAAAGCGGTGTTGTTTTGTGTTTATCGTGCTTATGCCTGCATCGTCGGAGACCATTGTCGTTATGACGCGGGTTCGTTCGAAGTGACAAGATAATACATATCACATAACCTAGCTACCACACCCAAAAACTTGACGTCCGCAGACCGTCAACATTTTATATCACAGTATGTTTATTTGTTTAACTTTGGGCATATTATGACAATGATTAGTGACAAGGATTACACGTTATGTAAGTTATGTCTTTGGAGATTTTAGTCATATTAAATTTACACACTCCTAGTCAGAATATGCATTAACACTTTTATCGGCATTCATAATAGTGTGCCAGAATAAACATGCACTCGTATTTATTAACATACTTATTTCTACATTCATGAATATAATTTGTTAGCATCCTTATATTTTTATGTAAGATACTATATATAACTCGTGCGTAGGTATGCCATCATAATTAATAAGAATATTTTCCCTTTAATTTAATTACCCGCCCAAATTACCGGACCTAAATTAAATGAGAAATCCCGTGGCCTAACGGTCGTTTATTAGAATTCTGACAAAATGAAAAGGAGTAAATCATAATCAAGTGCTAATTTGGCTGCTTTACGACCAACCTGTGCCTGAGTAGGTACACCAACGTTGTACAGCTGCAATTTAATTACTTGTATCTATGATTTCTCTTATAAACAAACGAATACCTTATGATCAATTTATCATCAAATTACAAACGCATAAATAACCTAACTTTGTGATAAAGATATATTATAATTTGGAAACTCTAGCTTGTCAGCAGAGGCAACCATACGATCTATTATAACAACTGCAAAGAGAGTGACGAATAATTTTTTTATGTTGCTGACCAAGTTGACCAGAGTATTATAAATTGTATGCACTTAATTATTATAAGCATAATAATAGTTTATTTCATGCAACCTACATTCTACGTAAAATACGAGCCTGAGAATATATTTTTAAACAGTGTAAAAGTAGGACATGAGGTTAGCGCAGTGCACAGTAACATTATTAAATGCAGTTAGCGTCAACATTTTCGTAAACAAAGAGTTAGCAAGACCCGGGCCCGACTTAATTAAAATCTGGAATCTCGTGGAAAAACAACTTTTATGTTGCTTAAGACGAACATAAATCATTGCAGAAAGCACTAAGTACCCTTCTACTAAATTTAAAGGATATTTTTTTGGTTTGTTTGGAGCTTTTCTTCTAGGTGACTAGGGCAGACCTGTTTCCATTTTTTTATTATCTGCTCAAGAAAGAAAAAACCTTTAGCTGTATGCAAACGATGAATTTTATTTTAGCATCATAGTTTTAACAAGCCTTAAGTTACAAGTGTAGGACTATAGGTACAGTCCGTACAGTCAATAGCAAATTAAAAGTGTGCCAACGTAGCCAAATAATAATATATCGGTAGGTTACACATCATTATTTCTATGGTAACAAGTACCTACAATATATTTGGCCACTTTGTCCGTCACTGGTCACATCACACCTCTATTTGATGCTGACTGTACGATATGTATTTCCAGCTTTTGTAGCCGCGGTTCTATTTAGGCCGGTATGTCTACTCGTCTGCTCAGTATTTGTAGAAATAATAAAGATGTCATAACATAGCAAAAGAATAAAGTTATTATTTCAAACGCTGTTTATGATTTTATCTACATACTTCATTTCTTGTTTTATCATGATACTATACTTGACATTTCAGCCATACCACAGAGTAGAGAAACGGCTGTGCAGACTAATCTTGCGGGTTGTTTCATGGAGACTTTCACACTAACTCCTGAGGCGATGAAACTTTGCTGGGATTTAAAAGTGACATTTCGATGGAATAAATTGAATATCACGAAAACTACATTCAAGGTCAAATATAACTTAAGAAATTATTATAATTATAACGAACCGTATAACAGTCGGCTAATAAGGCATTGGTATTCAAAACAGACGGGCAGCGAGCGCTTAGCCCGAGCTCTGCAGCGACCGCACGTACCACAATTTGTCTGTCTGCCAAGTTGGTGTACAGGCTTAATGCGTATTTTGGCAAGTTGCTACTGTGGAGAAAGTATGCCAACAAAAGAGATGAAAAACAAACAGCTGACCGTTTGTCAGAGTTCAACAGTTGGCTACTTAAGGCCAGACTACATTTATGACAAGTCTGGATCTTAAAGCAATGACCCAGCATATAGATAACTAAACGATAAAGTATCAACAGAAAATACAACGGAAAATCTAGTAACTAATAGATTAAATTCCGGTCACGGATTCGATTCTAAAAAAAATAAACGCCTAGAAAAAATAAACGTCTAAAGAAAACAACATATCCGGAGAAAGCTTGAAACCCGTGAAGTGTTAACTAGGTCACTGACGCTGGTGAGTAACAACATAATAAATTAGGATACGGGCTTCATAAAATTAGCATAATCAGCCTTTGCAACTCCGCGAACGCCCTAATCCGAGATGAAAACGCTTCGTTACTTACTCATCGGTGCTTTTGCTGGCGAAAATACTTAAAGCTGAAGCTGACTGCAAAACGAAAAGTTGGTGGTAGATACGATTATTTAATAAAAGATTACTTCTTGAATTGGCACCTTTGGAGTCAGTGTGATTTTATTTTAAACTTATTTAACTTACTAAGAAGCTTTGAATTTCCCTAAACCGAATTATTACAGAGCGGTTTTGTAAATATTATAGGTATAGATATTCACCAAGTTTGGGTAGTTGTATTATTAATTTTAAGACGCCTTTCAAAACCCAATGCAAGGGTGAATTCTTAAGATTTTCAAAGTGGTTTTAACGGTTTTCTCCATTTTCTGTAAAATTCGACCAGAAAAATTCCCCCAGGTTAGCACCATAAATTGTATTACTAATGTATTCGTAATTAAATATCTTGTTCATTACTAATCTGAATTAACTATCTGATTGAGGTGTGGTGCAAAGCATAAAGGAGGAACATAAACTTTGTAGCCACTTTTACGAGGCCACATTACTTAATTGCTGAAATAAAATGGTATTAAAAGTAACCCAATTCCGGATGATCTAAGGACGATTAGTAACATTTTATTTGCGCTGTAAAAAAAAAAAATGATTGACAGCTTATTAAAAAATATACAAACACAGTTACAGAGGAATAATCATTTATTTACAAACAAGATATATACAGTGTATTACTAAAAGAAATTAAAAAAAAGCGGCCAAGTGCGAGTCGGACTCGCCCATGAAGGGTTCCGTATTTAGGCGATTTATGACGTATTAAAAAAAACTACTTACTAGATCTCGTTCAAACCAATTTTCGGTGGAAGTTTACATGGTAATGTACATCATATATTTTTTTTAGTTTTATCATTCTCTTATTTTAGAAGTTACAGGGGGGGGACACACATTTTACCACTTTGGAAGTGTCTCTCGCGCAAACTATTCAGTTTATAAAAAAATGATATTAGAAACCTCAATATGATTTTTGAAGACCTATCCATAGATACCCCACACGTATGGGTTTGATGAAAAAAAAATTTTTGAGTTTCAGTTCGAAGTATGGGGACCCCCAAAAATTTATTGTTTTTTTTCCATTTTTGTGTGAAAATCTTAATGCGGTTCACAGAATACATCTACTTACCAAGTTTCAACAGTATAGTTCTTATAGTTTCGGAGAAAAGTGGCTGTGACATACGGACGGACAGACAGACGGACAGACGGACAGACAGACAGACATGACGAATCTATAAGGGTTCCGTTTTTTGCCATTTGGCTACGGAACCCTAACTAGCTTAAATCTAAAATAGGCCCTTGAGGCATTGTACCAAGGATGCTGGCGACATTTCCTCGCTGTATCGCAATGCTGATACGTTGTGCGAGGTAGCCGCCAGCTCTTCGGTCACCAGTTACGTCAACCAGACGCTTCGCGATTTCTGCGAACAACTTATGCGCGCTATACAGAGTAGTAGTTGATACACTGCCGTATTCGAACTTCAAGATATTCACAAGAGACGACACGTACTAGATCCATTCTAGATACGTTATAGTTTAGATTTCAACTATGTAGTTCTCTTTTGCAGCGCAATTCGGGCAACCAATGTCCCTTTTACGATAGATCGTGTTAGATATCTATTAGATGAGAATTAGATCTCTAAGTAATATCTTGTGGAAATCGTTCAAGAGTATCTTCAGAATCGCGGAAATGTCAAATTTGACAGGTTAGATCTTAAACATATCGTTATCGTATCTTGGCGATGTCTAATAGATGTCTATTACGAAATCCGAATCGGGCCCACAGTATCACATGCAACTTGAAGAAATACCATTTGATTTAATTAATAAATTCAATATGTAATCTAGATCGATCACGGCATATAGATTTTTTAACAAGCGATGTAGCAACTTAACCGTAGTAGCAACCCAATAACATATAATAGTAGGTACCTCTAATAATATTTCAGATGATAATGGACATTATTCAATAATCTAATACCTTTAAACGAGCAATTCTTGTATATTTATTTATTAATTTATATTTATATATATTTCGGGGATCTCGGGAACGGCTCTAACGATTTCGATGAAATTAGCTATATGGGGGTTTTCGGGGGTAAAAAATCGATCTAGCTAAGTTTTATCTCTGGGAAAACGCGCATTTTTGAGTTTTTATATGTTTTCCGAGCAAGGCTCGGTCTCCCAGATATTATTTTATAAAGCCACAATAACGTGATTCGTTTATTTCCACTATATTTGACTATGACCAAACATGGATGAGAAACTCCAACAAAGAATTTGTTATCCGATGTCTTTACAGAAATAGTGTGAATGAGCGAGCAAAAAACGAGAAGCCTCTGCTGGGAAATGAACTAGAAAAGAGCCCTGAATGATGAATTGGACCGTGAATCAAATCGGGCACCGCTTGTAATGTGGACAATTGGGAAAAACGCTCAACCGATAATGTTACTATTGAATTCGGTTAGTATTATATATTATGTCGTGTTATATAAGAAGAACCTCAGCCTTTAATAATATAGGTACCTACGCCGAATGAATTCATAGTTTTGGAAGTATACTAGAAGATATTTCATATCACAGCGGTGGCTAAAAAAGAAGAGAAAGATAAATAAATGCTTCAATTACATTAGACAAGGATTATAAATTATATTTTGATTAATTTCGACAGTGACGTTTAACACTTCGCAGTAATTGGGGTAAGTATCTAAAACTCTTATAGCTTATCATCCAAACGATTAGTAAAACAGTGAAGCAAGGACCAGATTGTACTGTCATTGCCATTTATCTCTGTGGAATCGCAATTCGAATTAAAGAATCAGTCTAGACGTTGCACAGGACCTAATAACCGAAGCAAAGTAACTAAAACAGATAGCTCCGACTATCTGCTTCTTGGACATTAACAGGATTGTATCTTTAACTGGCAATAAAAATAATTGATACCAGTTTATTTGCATTTCTTTATTTAAAGAATACGATAGTATTCTGCTAGAGCTTAAACGCAGAACTTGAACTAGTTTTCAGCGTTTACACAAAACAAAGAAATTAACGGGTATTTATTAGTATAATACAAAATCACTGTTTTTTTACAAAGCTATTAAAGTTTAGTACTACGACAGACATTCTTACATTCACTTAACTATATATGTAAAAATGCATGTCATACTATAAAAGATATGGAAAACGTGGCTGGCTAAATTAACCCAACAACCTAAATGAATATGTGGTCCGGCCAAATACACGGAATATTCAATCAATTAGGATCTCCCTAGGGTTGAGATGCGAAGGCCAAAGTCCCCAATTCCCCGATTTCCTTAATCCTAAGTGGCCCAAATGCCGCAAGCACTCCGGACGAACCATTCGTCCCACGGCCGCGGACTACGTTCCTTAATGTTAATATAACGCACTATCGATAAGCGATTTCGCTAAGTGGTTTCGTATTTATATGATCTAACTATGTAATCTAAAATAAAAGTACTTACGCGATATATTTAGTAGCAGTATGTTAATATAAATTAAGCCACGAATGTTAGTTATACCTAATGTATAGACGGTGGCTAAAAAATAACTGCATTTCCGTTGCCAGGGAGGTTTTCCGATTATACTGAGCATCTTTTACTATGTGACCAACCCCGAAATCGAGAAAAAAATATTACCCTCTCATAGAAAATGGCCCAGCCAAAATGTATGAAACAGCCATATTTTTTTCCGCGATTTCGGGGTTGGTCCCATAGCACAGATTATATAATAGTTATTACGAACAGATACTTATCTCTCAAAGAAAACGCAAATACCTACCGTTTTGATACCTACACAAAAATACAATGGAGTGACCTTCAACGCGCCGCACAACGCTAGGGTTGCCGACGCGACGCTTAGAAATTTTAATACGTGTAAAGACCGGTCTCTAATTCGATTGATCAAATTATCAAACTAACATTAGAACTTGCCATAAAGTATATAACAGCATAGCGTTAAATAACTACATTTAAGCAAGTTAAGTTGCAATAATTTATAATATTCCGTTTATGCGTTAGGTTAGGTTAGTGTTTACTAAATACTCATTTTAAAAGGTCATATGTCCCTGCAGTTTTATAAACCACGCAATGAACCCAGCAAGAATTAGTTTTAAAACTTCGTGTAATTTAAAACCAGATATAGATTAATGTTACTCATTAAAGAAAAATAATAGAGAACCCATGATTACAGGTAATTCATAATAAGATAACCAGAGCATAAATGAGTACCTATTTTCCGGTATAAAATTAAGATCTTACTGTCGATAAAATGATAATTTACCAAGTTAGCTACCTATTTCAAATAGATATCTAACTATAGGTACATTTGTCGTAATAAACACTACATGTTTAATTAAAGTAATTCAATAGTACCTACGTAGCTTGTAACTATCGTAAAAATTGTCAGTGCGGCGCGCGGTAACGTGCGTGCGTGAGCGCGTGTGGCAACCAACTGGCTTGCTTTTCTACCGTGAACGGGAACAGAATCGTAGGTATAAATCCGAGCTCGCGCGGAGAGTTCCATAGGCCTGCCCATAGTAAAATTTGCTCAGTATAATTTCAACACCTCCATGGCAACGGAAATGCAATTATTTTTAGCAACCCTCTGTATATTGATAATAAAACTATATATTTTTGTATTTATCTATTTTATAGTACGTATTTTTATTTGAGCTGTGTATTTTTACTATGAATGAAGTTTACCCATGTAACCTAATAGGTACATTTGTTTCTAAAAACCTAATTTCTAAGCAAGTATGACACCCGTTGTGATAAACAACTTAAACCATTTAAATAGTATTTACAAGTTTGTTTTTTTTTCCGGAACATTCATTAAAATTTACAAGCAAAAAACTACTTAGAAAATACTTGTTTAAATACACATACTTTCCTGTCTAGTTCATTTGTGTTTTCAAAGCTTCTAAGCTGCCTTGGGATTCAGCACAGCCAATTAAAAGTTTTAATGCAGCCGAGGCCACGGAGATAAAGACAAAGTTGCGTCAACTCCGTTCGAAACAACTCGGATCAGCAAGTAGTCGATTGCACTTACAAAACAGGCAGAATTAAGTTAGTACAGAACTGTGTACAAGTGACAAAAACTTAATTAATCAGAATTTTAACACTAATAAAATAAATACTGATAAAAACATTGTCCATGTCCTGACAGTATTGTGAAACGCGAGAGACATAATGTAAGGATGACTCGCACTAGAACGGTCCGGATCCGGGCCGGGCTACCGTCACCTCGATTTTTATGACGGGTGACGGGTGGTGTTTTTTAGGTAACTATATAAATGTTTAAAACGTAATTGGATTTCAAAACATTTTATTTGGTATTGAATAGTCTTGATATTTCATACTATACCACGGATTGTTAAGCAGGCTCTGAGCATTCCCTAGGCGTCAATAAACTGGTCTAGGATGATGGCTATAGAAAATATTAGTATGTACTACATGATTTTCTCGTTAGACCTGCAATATGTTTACGACTGTCTGGAGAAAACAACGAGTTTTATATATTCTGATATTGAAATATCTGAATCAAAACCGTGGAGATAGCATTAAATAAGTTCAATATACTCAGTTCAGTTACCATAATTGTGGACGTGTTTGTCATATTGATGAAAATTCTCATAATGCAAAAATTATTATTACTTATGCAATATTTTATAATGTATGTAAATGCTTTTTATAAGTACATTATCTGTCTGGTAATACAATTTTTATTCATTACACAGCTCAACAACACAGAAATACAAAGTCAAACATTATAGAATTAATAATAAATACATACCTAAAAACTAAAAAGTACATTATTAATTTACTATGACATTGACTCAATTTAAGTGTTGGCTTTTCGCTTGTTTCATATTTTTCGTTCACATCACGTTCTAAAACTAGCATCGTTGGTAATGAAGGCTTAAATAATTCAATGGTACTCACACAAACAAAATGAAAGTAACACTACATGAATCATCTTCAAGGTCGTTCAAAGGCGGAGCATTCAATAAATATATTGAGTACTTCACGGCCTCGCGTGTATGGCGGCCACCGTGAATAATGACGTGCTCACAAACACGGCAAGAACAGCCCCTCTAGATGTGACGGCACGCCATCCGAATACGTAATAAAGGAATTAGTCAAGACACCTGGCGTTATGCCTTGTGATATTCATCATGTCAGAGTTTTTGACGCGAGCGAAATTGAAAAGGTGTGGTGTGGTGGTTTTAGCTAAGTATAGGTATTTGCTAGAAATATTTTTAAGGAAAAGAAGAGACATTAAAATTTCTGTTTTACACATATTTCTGTTTTATTTAGTTTAAAACTAACCCGTTACTTTGTAAAATAAAGCACTTATCTTTATGAGAAAGATTATAGGTATCCGATATGTTGGTATTTCCGAAATAATCCAGTTTCTTCAGTTTCTTGGTTCCTTAAATTACATTTCCTTCATTAATTGCATGAGCAACATTGGCAGTTAGGTACCTTTCGCTTCTAACTTTTTTAATAGTCAAGCTACAAAAATATAATTTTCAGTCCAAAGATGGTCCAAAGCAATTGTTACGGACAATGAGCCCCCAGTTCTTCATCGATCCAATTTAACGATCTCCGTTCACTAACCAGAACGTTTCCAAAACAGCCAATATTGAGACAGCGTTAAATAAAACATTAAACACAAAGACAAAATTCAGGGGCCTTTTTACAGAATAGGCGACGGAAATAAAAACCCAATTAAGTATCCTCGCTCCCAGAATTTTAAGGGAAAACGCTCGATTTTAAAGTCAGTTAACAGCTTTTAGCGTAAACGCTTTCTTCCTGTGTTTATGTTAATAATGAAAGTGGACGGCAGCTCTGGTTTCAGTTTTAATTTACACAATTGTCTTGCTACTCTCCCAGAACTGCACTGCTGTTACAAACCAGAAGAAGCGCCGAACACAGAAGGTTCTGCGTTTTTTCTAGTTTGTACAGTTAGGTTATATTAAATGACTTACTGTTAAATATTTTGGTTTAAATATGAATCTTGTTGATTGTTTAATGGTTTCAATGTTATCGTTTTTGCTATAACTGTTTCTATTTATTATCTTCGTTAGTTAATACATTTTTTAGTTTAATTCCATATAAAAAATTGCCTACACTTTACAATTGACGTACCGCACAAAAGTTTGTTTAAATATGTACATAAGTGATATGTGTGAGTGTTATTAAAATACATTTTAACACATAACCTCAGTAAAAAATTATTTAAAAATTTATTACAAACCTCCAGTCGGTCTCTTAACGTTTTTGTAGCTCTACACAACAAATGTAACTTCGTTCTGCTGTAAATGATAACCATTTGGGCCATTTTATTTAAAGTTGTCCCCTACACTTTTTTTTTAATTTGTGAATGTATATGTTATTTCTACTCAGAATCACGAGCTCTTTCTATCCTAATAGGAGAAAAAAGTCTCCCAAGGTTTTTTCCCATTCCGTTACCATTTTTTCATAGACTTTGTATGGCGGTTTCGGAATGGAAAGATCGAAAAATGTATGGAAATCTTGGGACACCTTTTTCTCCTATTAGGTTCAAAAGAGCTCATGGTTCTGAGTAGAAATAACATAAAAAATCCAAATTTTGAAAAAAAGTCTAGGGGACAACTTTAAATAAAATGGCCCATTTGTCTCTTGTGACCTCGGTATTCCTCCGGAATTGTTAGATAATTCTTTGGTTACATGAGCAATTCGTGTAAACATTTATAAAAATGTAGAATTATTACTTAGGTATACAGTTGTTGTATTGTAGGTGTTACATGAATCTAGTTTATGATAACTTTGGCAATTATTTATGATGTGGGTTGGATTTACGTGGATCCATAAACAATGAAACCAATAATGAAATTACATTGCACTTAAGTACGCACGTCACGCTATCGAATCAAATTTACACTAGGGGTACAGGGGGCCGATTTTTGAATTTCGAGCGCTCGATTTCGTCACTTGAAAATCGGTGGAAAACAGCGAAATGCTAATTTTTGAAATACGAGCGAGCGATAGAAATTGGGAATCGAATGGTATTGACCACTCGTTTTCAATTCTATTAGTAGAATTTAAATGCCGGGTACTGGAGATATTATTGAACGAAATACACGAAATCGAGCGGTCGAAATTAAAAAACCGGCCAAGTGCGAGTCGGACTCGCGCACGGAGGGTTCCGCACCATCAACAAAAAATAGAGCAAAAAAATAGTGTTTGTTGTATGGGAGCCCCCATAAATATTTATTTTATTTTATTTTTAGTATTTGTTGTTATAGCGGCAACAGAGATACATCATTTGTGAAAATTTCAACTGTCTAGCTATCGGGGTTCATGAGATACAGCCTGGTGACAGACGGACGGACGGGCGGACAGCGAAGTCTTAGTAATAGGGTCCCGTTTTTTACCCTTTACGGAACCCTAAAAATCGGCCCCCAGGTTGGTTTCGTCGGTAACAGACAGACGAGTTATTCTCACGTTTATTAATATTACATGCCAATTTTAACGCACACTGACATCTTTGTCATTTAGTTATCGTGGGTTTCGCTCGTATTAGGTACATACATTTCGAGAAATTGGTTTGCCATGTTAGAATTGTTAGGGTATTTATCTAGCCTTAAATTTACCCTTATTTGTATTAACATGGCAATCATACCTAACATAAACATAAAACAACATTATTTCGGCTGTTGAAAAATAAACTCTGGTAATACGAGATTACTCCCACGATTCCTCGGATTTGGTTGAGTTCAAACAATTTGGCGAACAGATGGGATAAAGCTCTTCCTCATTGACCTTTTGAATAAAATTCCCGGATTTCGGTTTAATGAGCAACTTATCAGCGAACAACCGATTCCGGCAACAGCGGCAAATTGGATGGCTTCGAGCCGTCTTTTACCGTCTCTAGTTTAATATTTCTGTCCAATTTATCTCAAACTTATTGTAAACTAGCGACCCGCCCCGGCTTTGCACAGGTTAACAAATTATACATAAACCTTCCACTTGAACCACTCTATCTATTAAAAAAACTGCATCAAAATCCGTTGCGTAGTTTTAAAGATCTAAGCATACATAGAGACAGACAGACAGCGGGAAGCGACTTTGTTTTATACTATGTAGTGATATCGAGATGCAGGAAGTCAGTTATATAGCTTAATTTGTTTGCATACTGCGCGAGACGTCAGCTTATTTTCTATTTAAAAACGATTCTAGTTATGTTAAATCTCGAAAATCATTCCCGTATTAATAATTTAATTTTCTCCAATATGCTCGGAAATGTTCACCTTATTGTAGCAAAAATAGTACGGGAAGTTCTACGTTATTGTCAAACTCTAATTTAAAAAAATCAAACTATCGCTGTCCTGTTCTAGCGGACGGGAATGAAAAAAACACTACAGTAATAACTTATTACTGTAGTGTTTTTTACTTTTTAAAAATAAAAAACGCAAACAGCCAATTATTATAGCCGCGAGCTATAGGATAGAGTGAGATAGTAAGATAAACGACCTTACTTGTCTCGTTCTTACAAGACCGTTGTGCTAGTGTATGATCGTGAGAATACTGCTTAATAAAATCAAAGATTATTTTTATATTTTTTTAAGGATCTCATCCGTGTACATAAAGTTTATATAGTTTGTCAAAGGACTTTCTCATTTCAAACATAGACAGAGAGAATCATACTATCTTTGTCTTACACTAGTACTAGCACCCAAAAGAAAAGGATGGGTATAGTTTTCCTGGTTCTTACTGACTGACAAATTGGTTTGACCAACTATATTGCACAATTATATTGAATGAACGAATATTGAATGATACTGAATGGCAGAATAAGTTTGTGCCCTAAACTTTTAAAAATTAATTTTAGAGGGAAATTGTTTTTGAAATTTTTGATGTGAAGGTTCGATTTGAGTGATGCTTCATGCTTAAATAATTATTATTTTACCTTATTTCCTCGCATGTTTGGAGAAAAGCACTATATATGCCTCGGCAGGAATAGCAATTCGTGGATTCGTCTTCTTTGTCGGACTCCGCTTCGCGTCGTCCGACAAAATCGAAACTCATCCACGAATTGCCCTTTCCCGGCCTCTGCAATAATGTACTATTATATTTTTTTTCTAATCATGAGCCCCGAGGTAAAAATGTATGTATGTATGTATAAACTCTTTATTGTACAAAACACAAAGCAAAAATTTATGGCACAGGATAGGCAGTACAAAGGCGAACTTATCCCTTAAAGGAATTTCTTCCAGTTAACCTTTGAGTAGATGAGAATTGATGAAAAACGGTAGACAAATATAGCACTGAGTACAATAGCAATGTTTTAATTATAACAATCTATTTTGTGTTACTTGGATATGGATAGTTTTGTTACAGTTTTTCTGACTGTTTTTTAATGTTCTGGTAATCTATCATTTCTTAACCAATTTAATAAAAGTATTTTTATTCAATAACATATTCCATCACATTTATTAATTTAGTAGGTAAAGGTAAGTCTAAATTAGAGTAAAGCAACAGTCATACATACGAGAGCAAAAATATATAGGTACTTGTTTTACATTATGTTTAAGCAGATCTTTTTTACCATAATAATATTTTTTTCCGTAGAATACGAGTGCTCGTGAGAGCCGCGAATCGCTAGGGAATAAAAGTGAATAATTTATGTGCGATGTAATCCATTTAAGCCGATTTATTAAAAACAATAAAAACGTAACAGTTAGCACCTATAAATAAACGCTAAATGTGTCGTGTGCGGCCTCCCGTAGTCGAGTCTGGGACAACACGACACTATGGTAAGCAAAACATCATTTGTATATCCACAGCGTACGGCGCTTACGACGTTGTTTTGCTAATAACAAAAATAGTACGTGTTTCCAACCCCAAAGAAGGGCTCAGAGTTCTCATTAAATATTTGTAAACCTGCTATGCTAGTGGAAAATAAACAGATACACGTAGAAGCCACAGGAAGAGAGGAGAGAAGTGTTATACAAGAATACACATAAGAAATCAAGTTTCAGGGTCTTGTGCCGAAATAATATTACATTTTTCATGTTTTTTATGCGTGTACAGTCAAGTGTAAAAATATGGGTGCACACATCATGCTCAAAAATATGTCCCAGAGCTCCTATTATTTTTATACTCGAGACATACAGGTCAAAAATATGGTAAAATAAAGGCATAATCGTTTCCTCGCCTATCAAATTGTACTAAAAGCCACCAAGAAGAAGAACCTACGAATCTACCCTACGAACCTACTACGAATTCACCTAGGTATGTATTTAAAGTATTTCAACGGATTTGAATAAATATTTAAACATATTCTTACATATTATCAGGCTTAGCTCAACCCCAATCGTCATATATATCATCATACTTAATTTGTCTGTATATTAAATATTTGAACTAAAAAAAATATGAACCATTTTATAGAATTATGTATGTTATGTATATTTACTAAATATTACCTGTATACTTACGAGAACTTTCAAAACTACTTAATAACAGGATATCGTCTTGAAAAGACCATTCATATGACATAAAAGGACTCCGTTAAATTGTCTCAGACTTCCCTTCCATGACTTCATAAACTTCGTAATCAACAAATCATAAAAACGTTACGACATTACGAAAACTCTCAACATTTCAAACACGTGCGCATCTTCAGATTACAATAACGCAACTTGTAACAAAACAAACTTTACTTACGCTTCGTTCCGATCCGTATAAACCACTTATCACTTCCACTTATCAACTCGGTCACTTGTAAGTATACTTTTGTAACTGTTGTAAGTTTGAAGAAGTGCTACGGGCTACGCGCGTAGCGGTCTACGGTCGGCGCGGGACTGTAGCAGGCGCTACGGCCAAAGAGTTCGGAAGGCTGGCAACCCTGATCGATCATTAAGGGTGCGCTCTGTTTGTCAACGTGTTTTATTATAATATATCCTGAAAGGTATTGCACGGATTCGTGGCGCAGTTGCGTGTAAAAGGATGGCGTTTATGACGAAATATGATTGCCACATCACTAGTCAATAAAATTGAACTAAGTGATTGAAATAGTCTATACAAATTCCTACAAAATAAAGCCAGACTAATTCAGACCTGGCTGAGCCTTACCGAGAATCACCTAAAAACGGTTTCAAATTATCTAAAAGGCAATTTTACAGAAATATGTAGCTTTTACTTTTTCAGAATTAAAATATTTTTACGTTTTGTTATCTACATCTCGTTTCACGTAAGTATAATAATATGTACTATGATTTATACCAGACTATTAGAAGGAAAAAAATAGGTATATTTTAGTCCTGCATGGTCATAGTCAAGAATTATCTAAGTATGAATAAGTAAATCCCCGAATTTCTGAGACCGGAGAAGTATTTTTTAAAGTACTTATTTATTTTTTCTAAAAGTGTTTTTAACGTTTTCTCGAAATGCAATTTGAACTTTATTTATCAGTGTTTGATTTCAATACAATCTTTCACAAACGGCAAAGCGCGCATTGCATTTCAATTCTTTTAAAATAATATTGAATTTCGTACCATCAATCTTCCGAGTAGTCCGGAAAACATGTTCTACAGTGAATTATGACTTTGCCGTTGTGTACTTTACATCCTTGTGTTATAAATCACTTTGTGACGTTTTTTGTACACGAATAAATACTGTTGGCCTTTCATGGCTATTTCAGGACTCAGCTCCTGTGCCCTATAATTAGGGAGTATGCGAGTGACTAACTGTTTTTAAATAAACCTGACTATTTTTGACAATGTTTTTTCTATTACGAGTAAATAAGTAGCTAACACAATAAGCAAAGGGCTGCTCTAGATCAACACAAATTAAACAACTGAAGCTTTTGGACCTATTGTAAATTATAAAACGATGGCGATGTTAATTTCATACCATTTTGACATCACTCAGTCGTGCATCTCACTCATAATTTATATTGTTGCGGACTTTTAAGTACAAAGCCGCTCCTTGTCGCAATTTTCCCCGAGATCCTAAGAATGCAAGTCAACGTCCGGTCACCGAACTGGGAACTCGATCGCGGCAGACACTGGCGGACTGCCAAACACCAACAAAGGTCTACAGACGACTTACCCCCGTTTTAGTGTAAGTGTAAGGCCTGAGTGGACGCTCGAGTTGGGCTTGCAGCGGGGCGGGGCATGCGGCGTGCATGTTAAACAAATGCAAGCGTATAGGAGTGGCCTTAGTACACGCTGCTCAAATCACTTGTGAGCCCGACGCCACGCTGCACGCCCCGCCGAACGCTCCGCTCCGAGCGTCCACTCAGGCCTTAGTGTAAGGCCTGAGTGGACTGAGTGTCGATCTCTGAACTTTCATGCCATGCGACCAATTATCATGAGCTCTTCCAGACCATCTGGATCTGTTCTATTCAGATGGCCGAAGAACCGAAAGGAAGAAGAATAAAAACAGTGGAGTGCCTCGTTTTAACCATACAACAATAGGTAGATCGTCTACAATAATAAGTAATGTAAAAAATAGCAAATATGTGTAAAGTTGCGGAAATAAGCATTCTGTAATATTTAGCCATTCGTAGTGCCTCTCTATGTTTCGCTTTTCCATTTGAAATTGAATCTTATGATAACCAGTATTAGATCCTTTTCTGGCATAAACAAGATAAAACCATTTGAGTAGACGAATGAGCTAAGAGTGAATCGTGTTTATTCCACCGCGAATCATGTCGTTTGTTTTAAACCTTTCAGTTAAAATGTAAGTCACTAGCTATAAAGTAATAAAAATAAAATTCGTGGGTACATTTTCTTCAAAACGACGGATATTAATAATGTCGGTCTCGTCTAACACTCTAGTCATTCCCTCAAGCTCGAGTTCTCATTTCTCGTGTTTTATTTTTGATGCGGCGTCGGACTTATTCGGTTAATCACAACAATATATTCAGCACCTTTGTATTAATAGAACCGGATTTTAGGCACCAATCTCGATATATACATTATTTTCATAACTAATCAAGTTATCTGATATGTAATCACGGACAACACGTGTAAGAGACTCTATACCTACCTATAATAACTACTTAGCCTTAGCTTATGTAATGGTACCTATGTATGTTACTGAGTAATTGTATTTGCTTGTATTAAAAGACATATTATCGGAGACAAGAATCCGTTTGCCAAGCACAATAATAATAAAAATAAGGATCATTCTTTCACATTACCACATCATCGAAATAAAAACATTTTCACTTTCAGTATTTTAAGTTTCAGAAAAAGAGAACATTGAACATTTACTACCTTTTTATGATTCCATTGGCTTTCACTGTCAGGGTTATAGACACGTATCTACAGGGTGACATTTAAGTCGTGATCAGTAATATGTTTTTTTAACTCCATAAACAACGAGCAATTTAATGACCCTACTCTTACTAAAATTAGACAAGATTTTTTTTATTTTTTTGTTTATTTTTTGTCATTTATTTTACTTTTACAAGTGGCAATCTGGTATTTAAACAGCTTTGTAACATATTTCAAATGAAAACTTAAGTAAATTTTATTTCTAACTGGGACAAATGACAAAACTGATGTCAATGACAGTTCCAATTCAAAGAGGCGATTCAATTTACTAATTTAAATATCTTAATAAGCCGTTGCAATATCCTAAATCCACTTATAAAAGTAAAATAAACAAAAAAATAAAAAAAATCTTGTCTGATTTTAGTAAGAGTAGGGTCATTAAATTGCCCGTTGTTTATGGAGTTAGAAAAACATATTACTGATCACGACTTAAATGTCACCCTGTATATCTTATATAGCTTCCTTTGCAATGCGTAGAGTTGATTGAAAAAAGGAAAAGCCCGGAGAATAGCTAGGATACGCCGCATTAAAGAGTTTTACGACCGAACATTTAGCTCAGTGGATGACCTCGTTCGAGAAGGAGTTGGAAGAGGAGCGAAACAACTTTAAATTGTTCAAATTATTAGATAAATTTTAACCAAGAACCTACGAGGGGTATTCAAAATATTCTCGGTATGAGAATGAAAACAAACAAGTACGAAAAGTTTGATATTTTTATTTTTCAATATACTCCCCCCCTATGTTCATACACTTAAAAGATCGATCAATTATTTTTTTTAATCCCTCGTAAAAATATTTTTTATCTTTCGTGTAAAAATGCTCCTCCACTGCCGCCTTCAATGCTTCATCGTCAGAAAATTTATTTCCAC
Organism: Cydia amplana; assembly: GCF_948474715.1. NCBI lineage: Eukaryota > Metazoa > Arthropoda > Insecta > Lepidoptera > Tortricidae > Cydia > Cydia amplana. The sequence goes on along the minus strand of NC_086069.1, from coordinate 6,059,040 downwards.
GCAGATCCTTTTTAAGATTGGGGAGCAAAAAGAAGTCGCTGGGGGCTAAGTCCGGACTATACGGTGGGTGAGTAACAGTTTTAAACCCACGTTCAACAATAGCTGCCTTGGCAATATGAGCAGTACGGACGGGGGCGTTGTCATGCAGAAGCAGAATACCTTTGGTTAACTTTCCTCGCCTCTTTTCTTTAATTACATCCTTTAATTGACGTAGAATGTTAGCGTAGTACTGTCCTGTGATATTTACACCTTTTTCTTTATAATCGATTAGTAATACTCCTTCACAATCCCAAAATATCGTGGCCATGACCTTGCCAGCTGAAGGGATGACCTTCAACTTCTTGGGATGAGCTGAACCCTTAATGTGCCACTGCATGGACTCTTGTTTACTCTCTGGGCCATAATGATGAACCCAGGTTTCATCTCCAGTAACTATTCTTTGCAGCACCTCATCAGGATTTTCACCGCACAGGTCAATAAAATCGGAACAACAAGCTACACGCATGTCTTTTTGAAGCCGAGTCAGCATTCGCGGAACCCATCTTGCACTTACTTTTGACACATTAAGATGGTCATGTATAATATCATGTACGGTACCAATAGAGAGATTGGTTACTTGTGCTATAGATTTTACCTTCACTCGACCATCTTCCAATATAAGTTTTTCCACTTTATCAATATTTTCTTGTGAAGTAGCTACTACAGGCCGGCCAGGTCTAGGGTCATCTTCAATACTCTCCCTTCCGCGTTTAAACTCGCTTGACCACTTTTGAATGGTAGATAAAGAAGGAGCAGACTCACGGTAAACACAATCCATTTCCTCTTTTATGGTTTTTTATTTTTACCCTGTTTTGTCAAGAATTTTATCACGCATCGATGTTCTAATTTAGTTAACATTGTCAATTCGCACAGGATGTTCATGTTTGTTCAGCAATTGCAGAAAAACAAAAGACTATCTCGGTTCGAATTATACTTTTTTTTAATGTCAATGAATAAACCTTAGCGGCCAGTAACGAAAGAAATTTTAGAAGAGGTCGTAAGATATCAATACCGAGAATATTTTGAACGCCCCTCGTAAACAACGAAGGGACAAAGCAAATTATTTTATTAAATATGGTTCCGTGATAGATATAGACATACAAATAATAATGAAATTCTAAAGTAACAAAAAAAACAACGGGTTGCACTCAGGGAGTGCCGCCAGAAGTGAAAACTCAATCACTATTGCAAAATGTCTGCAGCACTATGTAATTGAGGTTAACGCCATCTAGCGTTATTTGGTCGCATTACTTGAAACCCCTAAGCACATCACTGTTAGTACTCGATTTATATTAATATCAGTTAGAGCGAAACTCACTAGATGGCATTTAAATCAATAAAGAAAAACTCAATGACATTGAAGTAACAGTTTTTCGATCAGGTCACGTGTCCGTCTTACGGTCACGTGACACCTCTCGCGAGTTTAACATTTTTTCCCCATCACAAAAAGTGCACAGCGCCGCTAAAGAAGTTTTCACTTCGAAAAACAAGTCGACTTAAGAAACTCCTCGTCTTTTGAAAATCAAGTACCTAGAATTACTGATTGTTGAGTTTCCTTCCAAACTGCGAAAGGTTACTACTACCTATGCGTTCTGAAGACCTTTAAGTAGTTAAGAATAGATGACAAATATTTATGTTAAAACTTGTGCCCGCGACGTTATTACAAATTTTTGGCGGCGGTTGGCACAGAGGGGAAAATATATATTTCTAAATCATAAAATTTATTCGATTTTTTAGTCTGTTTAGCCCGCTTTTATGTACCTGCTTGTACCTTAAATGAGGACTTCGCATAACTGTAAGTAACTCTACAACTTTGTTAGGGCAATAAACATATTTTTAGCGTTTAGTCCCATACTGTAGACACGGTGTTAAATTTTAAAGTAGTTACCCTAAATCAACCTAAGTACCTTCACAAAGTACCCATCAGTTGATAGGCAAACTGCACATGCCATTTAGTGACATGTATAATGTTGGCACAAAATCAGCAGTCATAATAGGCTACATGACTAATTTTCATTTATGGTATCAATCGATCGGGTTTGTTTTTAGGATCAAATGTCTATATGGGACCCATTGCATTAAAGTAACACAAAAGTCAGAAATTCTAGTCAAAGTTCGACAGTCGCACTTCACTCGCGAAACGCCCTATACAAAACGGCCAGAGGCCGTGACGTCATCGCCCATCTTGTAGTATGGACAAAACAAGAAAATTGCGTTTTTGTCTGTGAAATATTGCGTTTATGTATATAGTTGCTCTACAATATTTTTTTGGATGACATGTAAGGAATCGAATGGTACCCTTACTTTTATCGTTTTTGGAAGTTAAAAAAAGTTAAATGTTGAAACTTTCAGGTCCTGTATTTTTGTAATTTTTCAATATTTTGTTTTAATATCCACATTATTGTGATAAATAGCTTATTTTCTATCTATTTTACTAGATTTTGTTATAAAATTCAACATGTGTCATCATCCCTATATCACAAATAGTGGCTACGAGATGCCAATGCTATTTGAGCTCGTGTATGTACCTACTTGTATCAGACACGCCCTATGAAAAACTCAAAAATACTCAAAATACGAGAATATAAACGTTTAAAAAGTTTCAAGTGCTTCAGACTTTATGTAGAGGCTAATTTGCTGAGCCGACATGCTCTGAATAGCTGAAAACGAATGGCCGACGAAGGGTCAGCTTACGAGTTGGGAATTGTTGGAAAATCACGATGCGAACAGACGTTTACTGCTTAGTTCATTTCGTTTTATCCTAATGTACGTAAGTTGTACACTATTAACTCTAAATACTTACCCACTTACTTAGTTTTGAGTGTAGTAAAGTACCATTTACGAACGCTTACACTAACGAATAGAACTTTCCTATAATTATATAGTTTAGTTAGTAAGTAGGTGTTAGTTGTAGTCGATTAAGATGCGTCGAGTTAACTTCAGAAATTACTTAGTATTAATATGGTAATCCCAAATATCGTCTAAGGAACGAGTTATTGATTGTAGAAGCATGAATTTGTCTTTAGACTTATGCCACAGGGCGGACACGCCATACATCGAAAATCATTGGCGTTTATATGTGTGAACGGCACGTCTGTACACGCGTCATTGTGTGAGTAAGGCGCTTAGGGCTGAATCTCGTGCGGCGCGCGGGGAAGGCTAAGCCGAAGCCAAGGCCGGCCGGCCGAAGTGACACGACGAGCCGCCCGCTGCATTGGATAATTCAACCGAAATATGTTAACTAATGTTTAAGTTTAATTATGCTCCAATTTTTTTTTACGCCATTATTATATTTACTTACGTTATTGTTGATACCTATTGATTTTATATAACATACATACCTCCGGGAATAATTCAATACGTATGTATTAATAACAGAGATTGAATAACAAAATAAATCAAAAATCTAACCCTAAATTAGCCTTAAATTAACCCTAAGTTGGATCTCCATAATATAAATAAATAAATCAATAAAAACGCGAATATTCCGAGCATAAATTCTTTTTTGTGAAAGAGTGTAAACTAAAAATAAAACATTTACAAGTAATATCTGTGTAGGTATTTACATTAAAATGTTAACTTAACAATGTTCCTAAATTCAACGAACAAAAAATCGGTAGGCGTGTATGCATGTGACGTTCGATATTATTACCTATTATTATACAAAAGTTTCGCCTTATACACATTTCGTGTATTTTAAATTGAAAAACTTGATTACTTATTTCTAAAATAACACACACACACACAGGGTACACTCGGTACTCGTACATAGACATAGCGCAATAGACCGGCATTTTGAACGTTCCGTCCGTCATCGCGTCGCTAACCGAACTGAGCGCGCGGCTAAAACTCTGCTAACTGCTGTCGAGAGGCGAGGTAATCCGAGTCGGGGCGGGGCGGTGCGTGTCCGTTCTGTATGATAATACTATTACTTATTCTGTGCTTATGCTTAAACGTCTTATGCAATTAATAACACACATGCATACAACACTTACGCCATCTCCTCCTAGTCTTCAGCTACCTATCGTAGCTGCTGCTGTGCTGTTTTACAGTTAGGATTTTTGGGAATTCTTAAATTACACATTACAATATATATCCGCTAAATTGCACAACCTCAAAAAACATTTACAGAGAGACACATATAAATACATGAAGACAGATTACTTCATATCATATCCTCTAGCCGCCCAAACGTCAAACCTTGCCAAGCAAAATGAAATTTTATTTTGTCAACACAAAGTTCAAATTAGAATGGAACAGGAGACCTTTTTATAGGTATCTGGCGGCTAGAGGATATGCAATAAAAACTCAAGAACCGGGTAAGCTTAGTAATCAATCCATTCACGTCTATTAAGACCTTCCTATTTCGTTGCTTGTCAAATCCAGAATTTTAACGAGTTGGAATTTGCATAATTAGTACTCGTTTAAAAGTTCCTCTGCAACCTTAGCATCCTTATTATATTTTTTATGGCTAACAACAAGTCTGGAATATTATACAAGATTTGAGAGCGCTTCAACCGAGATTAAAAATTATCGTACATGTACACAAATGCAAACAACAGCTCGGTTTGAAAATTTGAAATCTATTGCTTTATAAATCTATTATTTGGGTTTGCCAAAATTCGTCCCGCTCTTTTAATTAAAAAACTATAAAACCGAACAACAAATAAAATCGCCTCAAATAGAGGACACCCATCTCTCAACCCCTTCTACCGACCATAGATCATTACATTGATTCAATTTCTCCGAACTGGGTAAAAGATGAGGCTCCTTAAGCAGGTCGTCCATTAAAGAGTGAAGGATCCTGGCGTGACGGCCACGCTCGTGCTCCCGACACGACTCGGTAACCGCAACCAATTCATTACTCTATGGTTAGGTATTCGAGTTATTTTAACACGTTCCCTGTCCGGGTGACCCCAATGTAGGGTCATGAAGCTTTTTTTCATGTACCGTGCTTCCACTATGGATTCACAACTTCAAAGTGATAGCACAATTGGACGTGTGTCTTTGTCATATCATTTTGTATGGGGACAATGAACGTGTTAATTTATTCTTTCTCTTAGTGGTTGTAGTACAGTACTCAGATTTGATTGAACCGATTCTATCTGTGTCGATTCAACTCATGATAGTGTACCTATGATAGTAGCTATTCACAGATATCCGCCAGAAAAAAAATAGTATTAAACGTAGTACCAGTTCATCAGCAGATACTTTTGAACGCGAACTGTCGAGATATAAGTATTTCTCTATTTGGAAAAGTATTCCAGGGTGGCAAATACTTTTGACGCGATGTTTTATCCGCTACTATTGATATTGAGTGTACACCTACGACAAGTTAAATGTATGTATAATACTTATATACAAAAGTAACTGATTACATAGCTGTACAACGCTAATGGATAAAGTACCTTAGGTCCTGAAAGTATGCGGGTTGCGTCGTGTGTTCTGGGGTCAGGAATTCGCTCCAATAATTTACAAACGGACCGCATGATCGAACAATAAGCCTTTAGTTATTAATTCCATTGTAGATATTATATTAACAAATATATACTTACTAAGGATTTAGTAAATACAATAACAATCTTCGTTAAACCAAAAACGCTTAATAACAATAAGCGGTTAATGATTTATTCACATTGTTAGTGATGGTACTTGCTACAACTGTTCCAAATTTTAGGTACATCAAACGGTATTTGAGAAAAACGCATTTAACCGATTTGCAAGACCGAAGTGATCTCATAAGAGCTCCGTGAACAGTTTTATGCGGAGCTCTAAACGAATAATCTAAAAACGAATAAACATATTATACTTATAGGCAGCCAGGCTGACTAATAATAACTAATACCTGCCCCCTGCATAAACGTTTGTAAGGCGGATAGAATTAAATAGCTTTTTACAGAATATTAGTCCAGCTTCACAAATGTTCGTTCATCTGATCCCTCATAATTCATAACGTTTTTAGTAAAATACCTATGTACATATCTAAGTCATTGAAATAAAACTATATGACTTATTCTGATTGAGTACCTACCTATAGAATTATAATATGATGATAATAATGATATACGACCTCGTAGATAATAATATACCAGTAATACGAGTATATTCCTACCTCTTAGTATCAGTTTCGTACAAAAAAGGGAACAGCAAAATAATGCAAAACATTCTTTGTAGTTTGAGCTTGGGTGAAAATATACGCGCCTTTGAAACGAGATAATACGTGTTCGTTGATCTCAGTAAGATTACAAGCACATTTTATATTGTCTGCGAATACAAGAAACTGATATTGTTTATTTATTCTATGTTATTATTAAATCCATCCATACTAAAGGGGCCCACTGATTAACAGTCCGCCGGACGGTATCGGCCTGTCAGTTAGAACAAAAAGTTAACAGTCCCGAACAACTGACAGGCCGATACCGTCCGGCGGACTGTTAATCAGTGGGCCCCTTAAAATTATAAATGCGAAAGTGTGTCTGTCTGTTTCCATTTTCACACTTAAACCACTGAACCGATTTGGACTAAATTTGGGATGGTGATAGTTTGAGCCCCCAGAAAGGACATAATGTAGTTTTATCAATCATCATCATTATTCCACACAGACAAAGTCGCGGGCAGATGCTTTTAGTAGTAGGTACATACATAATTTGTCAAGTTAGTATTCTCTACTACTACTAACACACAAAAGTAGTATTTTTATTAATAAAACAAAAACATTTCAACTATCTGTCTTTTTTTTGTCTGTTACCTTCCGTGATTATTTCTCACTTGATGGTTTCATCGGAAGATCAGCGCTGGAAGTCGCCAGCAACATGCTGAGATGGGGCCATTTCGTGACACTTTATTTTTCACTGTGTTATTTCTATGTATGTCTTTTGTCTGTGTGTTTAGTTGTTTACGAATAAAAAACTATTCTATTCTATTCTATCCAAATTTTTTTCAACTTACTTGAAATTTTACTAGACGTTATACTTATACCAACACTGTTTGCCAAAAAGTTATAACAATTAATATAGGTAATATAAGTATTAAAGTATACCTACACTTGGCTAGTCTATTTTATTTACAGGTATAAAACGTCTTAAAGTTAATACTATTTCTGCTGCATCTTTCAGACACTTTAATTTTTTTAATTCTAAATTCAGCATCGATAAAATTTTCCTGCACTTAAATATGCAATGCGTTCAACTTTCCTTTAAGCGCCCGGCAAAGCACTCAAAGTTTTCGAGATACTGTCGAAGTTGGATAAAACCCTAATGTTTTTATTTACCGGCGTAGACACGACACGTCTTGAATGTCTCCTTATATTAGGATACTTTCGAGACTGCGCGATGTATTTTAGATGGTCGCAGATAACGTACGTAGGTAGCTTGTGTGTTATAATATACCAGATAATACTGAAAATTCTTAGGAAGGATCACTCAGAGATCATATTAAGTAACAGAAAGAGGCATATAATTTATGTAAATGAAGTATATCTACTAAAACTATATGCCTCTTTTTATTATATGATCTCTGAAATTTACCTATCTAATATTTAGAAATGTATGTGGTAGAGTTAGACCAAGATAAGTCTGCAACGATTTTGATAATGCACGCAGTGTTAGTGTTATTTTAAACATCAAACTTCTGTGAAATTATGACGTACTCGTTTGTAAAAAAATTTACAGTACATATGGGGCTACTTTTCCGCACTAGTGCGTAAAATAGCACTTTTCGTGCGTATGTCGAAACTTTAAAGTGCCATATGTACTGTAAAACGTTGTTCGATACACGATAATATCCTGAACGAATCCCCCGAAATCCCGAAATAACTATTTCGGGATTTCGGGGTTAGTGCCATAATAAAAGTAGCTCAGTTTAGCGAGTAGAATCGAGCCCTGGATTTAAAGCCCCATAGTCAGAGACACCCTGTATAAATAACTCTATATTTTATTTGGTTGTCATTTGTATTTTAAGGTTACTCGTAATTTGAAAATTATAGGTCGAGCGTTGTTGTGTATTTTAACCCGAGATTTTTTCGTGACATAATTTTATACGCTTTTCTTTGTGGGCTCACCTAACAACAAAGTTACAATATGCTTCAGTTATATTTTTATAACAAGTCTAGTTTTTGTATGACTTTTTACAAAAGCTGTTTGAAAGATAGGTACTTAGGCTGACTAATTACTACAGTTTTCTCTTTACTAAAAACTTTTAGTTTGGCCCCTCGTGCATAGAATGGTTTATGAAATTATAAGTTCTTTTTGCCCACACACAACAGAATATTTGGTAAAAGATGTTGACGTGATCCCATTCCGTTTATTTTGTTTTTGTACAGAAACTGAAAAACTGTTGATTCTTGCATTAAAACTTCTGTTCATACAATGTTAAGTTACCTATTTAGGCAATTAGTTCTTGGCTTTTTCTACTCTGATTTTAATCCTCGAGCAAAAATGACAACAATTGCATCTGTTTTTATTGTATTATTTCTATTTATGTATATCATAGTGATTAAAGTCCTATTCTGCCAATACCAATATAATTATATAAAATTCGTTATTTACTAAATTACAACATGTCTTTCAGCCTCTCAGATAACTACCTATAAATCTACCTAGAAGTTCGCACAAACGAATACCACATACCAAATAGGTACGGTAAAATATGCAAACAAGCAAAACAATAGTCAAACAAAGCAATAGGTACGTGCAAAATATGTACCCCGACATTCTAATATGACATATCTCGTGTTTACACGTGTAGAAGCACGAAAGTAAGACGGAATCTTACTATATTAGGCCTGAAGGTGCGCGATAATAACATGAATGTCACATAAATATATGCTCTCTTACGTTACGGGTAAACGGAGTGACACACTCGTGCACGTTATTTAAATTACTGGTTGTAGGATCGTTGAACTATTTACTACCGGTTTGTTGTTGTTGTCTGTCCTAGGGCACCCCGGAGGTGCATAGGGCCTCCACAAGATCCTTCCACGCCTTCCTGTCTTGAGCAACCGCCTTGGCCTCGTTCCAGTTCAGTCCTACGGCTGTCAGCTCGTTCTCTATGCTGCGCCTCCAGGTGTGCACAGGGCGTTTGCGGGCCCGCTTCCCGCCCTGAGGCCGCCACTCGAACGCGATACTGGCATTGTTTGTATCTCTTCTTCGCAGAGTATGACCGATCCATCTCCACTTCCGCAACGCTACTTCTTGGGCGATCGGAGGTTGTCGGCACATACTCCACAAATTCTCATTTCTTATGGTCTTCGGCCAGAATATCCGGAGGATCGACCGGAGGAACTTATTGACACACACTAGCTTGTGTGTCAGCCCCTTTGTCACTCTCCACGTCTCACAGCCGAAGAGCAACACGGACTTGACGATGGATTCGAAGAGGGAGATTTTTACGCGGCGAGTGAGAACGTTTGAGTCCCAGACAGGCTTGAGTTGAGCAAATGCAGCTTTTGCCTTCTTAATTCTGCTACGGTTTACATAATTCTTTTATGATAATGTGGGATACTATCTACGGCAACACACAATTTCCCCCACCCTGAGGGTCTACCGCGAAAATATAAAATCGAAATTTCGTTACCTGCCTTTCTTGCGCTCTTGCATATTCGAGCGATTGAGAGGCAGATAACGAAATGTAGAATTTAGGTTTTTGAGGTAAACCCTCTGTTCTTGAAAATCCACGGAGTTAGAAAGAAAGTTACTAAGTTACACGGAGAAAGTTACTTAATATACTTAGGTGTAATGTAGTTCGTTGATATGTCATTCTTTTTCTATCTTTTGGAGAGTAAATATGTATGAAGGTGAACTGCTATGCACTCGATGCGCAATAAATGTTAGAGATGCGCATATCGACCGGCAGCCTGGCCGCCATCCAACCAAAGTTTGATACAGTTTTGTTATATGATATAGTAGGAATAAGACAAGCATTTCATTGTACTATCACTTCGTGAAACCAATTCTTGGGAGTCGAAAACCTAAAATTATGATAATAATATGACATATGAGATTGATTGTGATGTGTTAAGGTGTATTAGTACCGTAAAATGGGGTAAGTAGGGTTCGCGGGGAGAGTTGGGTTATGAATGGGGAGAGAAGGGATGAAAGGGGGGTGAGATGGAATTTTAAGGCTACTGCTACAAAAATTATGTATTCCAATTTAAAATGGAGCTATAGATAATACTCATAATAAAAAAAATCGATCAAACAATCTTCCAAAATCACCTTTGTATGAAATCCCATCTCACCCCAATTATGAGGGACTACGGGGTGAGGTGGGATTTCCTGTTTATCGTCAAAGTTATGAAATGGAACTACCCAAAATAAAATAAAAGCTAAAATACAAACGTCCCGAACACTTATTATATACACCATTCAGTTTGCATATGTAAAAATAAAATGTTATCGAGGTTTGAATGTCAGGTTTGCCCCTACTCACCCCATTTTACGGTAGTAATTTATATATGTGTTTAATTACTATCTAAACTAAAAATGTTGCGAGTGAGAAGAATTCAAAATTAACTCCTTAAACCTTTTTTCAAATCAACCTCTATAAATAACATATAACAACTTTTTCAGAAGTAGGTAGCTTTATACCTGTGGGAATTGTTAATAGCAGACATATTTACCGGAATGTTCGAAATATTGCACATCATTTAATTTATATGATCTATATTATGTTTGACATACTTCGACTTCGGTCGCCCACTGCTGAGCATAGGCCTCTCTTCTTGTACGCCACTTGTCCCGATCCTGTGCTAGTCTCATCCAAAAGTACCCCGCGATACTTCGATATGTGTAACTAGCAATATACTAATCGCAATATTTATTTATATATTATTCGCTAATTGTTTCCTCCTCATCCTTGACTTAGAGTGAAGATCAAACCCTAAAACATGGCAAAAATGTGTCAAAATATTTGATTACTAACCTGCTTAACAGAATCATGTAGTTAGGACTTTATTTTCAAAGCCAGGTCAGCGATAACATGGTTGGCTTATGATCACAAGCCTACACATGCCGTTGCTGAGCACATGCCTCCTCTCATAAGTTGCCGAGATCCTAGTTACGAGTAAAGTCAAACATTACCCACCAAACGTGAAACGTGCTACTGAAATAAGTACTTGGCTCATGTGATGCGAGTAGTACTCATAGTACAAGGCGCATCGTCAACCGGAACCCGTCATCGGCATCTTAGTACTTGAAAGGGATATTTCAGGATTTTTTTATACATATCGCGGCAGTAATCAAAAACACTGGAGTTAAACGGTAAAATTAGTCTAATGTTAGCATATAGCTACTATTTTACAGTTTAAATTCGACTATAGTTCGTTTTTTTAGCATTAGAAAGAACTTGAAAGAAGGTAAGCGATCTTGACATGTCATTTAATTGAAAAACGCTTTTTTTAAATCAGTAACTATTAGGGGAGCGGGGGGGAATTGGAGGAAAATACTAAGGAAAATTGTTAATAAAAATGACATATGTTTAAATTTTAATATATTTCAAGTATGAACATAAACCTTGTTTATTTGAGTATCAGATAATCACGTTATGAACCTGCTAAAGATATGCTTTTTGGAAAAACAAATCAAAATATAAAAAAGTCATTCGCTCTCATTACCCCACACTTCGGAAAATGAGAGCCTAATAAATTTTCATAAGGGTAATGGGAGCCATAATTTAGAATCTTGCTGGATATGATTTTTACCATAACTAAATCAGCAAAACCTTACTCTGCTAATAAAGATAAATCTTTAGATCCTTTAAATCCTTCAGATCTTTAGATAGATCTTTAGATAAATCCTAGGCTCCCATTACCCGCTTACCTCCATTTTGATAAATAATTACATAAATATTTTAATCAGCTTTCTATCAGAATCGATTGAATGGCACTTGATAGATGATTAATTTTTGTATGCAATTAATACAAACTTTTTCAACAATATCATATTTCCATGCTTATCTCGTCGCTGACAATTTGAACTTTTTTATAAGCACGGAACGAAAAACAAACAACCCTCTCCTGCGACTCAATGCTGCACACCAACGAGTCGGCCGCGTTACACGAATATTCCCGAAGGTCGAAGAACACGCCCGAGTGGTCACTCGTGCGCCAATAGGGGTAGTTTTCGGTAAAATACCATCGCTCTCATTACCCGATGGCTCTCATTACCCCCCGTTCCCCTACTTATGAAGGCAGAAGAATATAAATGATCGTATTAGATTCATAATTGTTACATATTTGCCATTATTTATTTTTAAAACATGTTTTTCAATAAAAAGACACGTTAAGATTGTTTACCTTATTTTTAATGCTAAAAAAACGAACTATAAGTATAATGCTGTTTTTATCTGAATTTAGAATCATCTTATCATAAAATTGAGATGTCAGAATTTTTCAAATATTGCGAAAATAAACATAAGTATTTTCATATTAGATTCCTACATAATTCAATAGGAGAGTTTCTCTTGGATCAACTAGGTTTTCTTTTCGTATTTGTGTTTATTTGATGTTTAGCTTTGATACAGATTGGATATTTGAAAAAGCTTTTTTACCGAAATACAATACATGAACAACAATGGAAAGGAAACATAACAAACAGTAGAGAATAGAGAACATCATTTGGAGTAAGGTTTCAAAAATAGGTATATACGAAGATCATGTAATATTATATAGGTACATGACACACCATACGAATTTTAGGTCCAAAATATTTACCTATTGATTATAGAATGTAGGTAGAAAAGTTATAATTACAAAACACATTTATGTCCGTAGGTTCTGATGTAGGGCTGAAAGATTTATGGACATATGTACCGATAGCCTAGCACCTTTGCATACAAATCTCTGTGCAGGCAGGTACCTTTTTGTTCTGCACCTGACTGTACCTAACTTAGTACATAGTCAAAACACTTCATTTTAGATCTAGAATAAATAAATAAATATAAAAAACTTGTCCTTAATGTTTACAACTTACAATCGGCCAAATATAAAAAAAATCCGATTTTTTTGCGGTTTTTTCCATTTCTAACTAAGTTGCGTTCGGCGCTCGAGGTCTCAAACTTGGATTATTCATTCGGCCAACATCATAAACAAGTCTGCCAAAGATCAGAACTACCAGATTAGACGCAAACGCTAAATGTATAAAGTTACTGGATTAATGAGATGATTCCAAAAAGTGCTGCCCTCTGCACGTGTTACCATCGTACGTGATTCGCGTAGCGAACGGTATCTGGGTAGGTAATCTGGGTGTCTATTAGATACAGTTAAATTCATTATTTTCTATATCTTTATTAAATAATATAGCCGAGGTCTGCGTAGATTTTTCTTACACAAGCATTAAGCACATAAATATTATACCCAGTAAGAAGCATAATGTTTGTTTATGGCAAATACGGGCCATTGCGATTCAGTGGGCAATGTGGAATGATCCCAACAAGCATTAGCCGGCGCGCTTGTAGCAGTATACGACGTGCTCGGCGTAGCGAGCGGTAATGACGAGTAGGTATAGGTACGTCTTCCGTATATTATTCAGACACGTAAAATATGAATAAAATCAATGCGACGTCTCAGTGCAGACACACAACTTAACAGCCAAGCCACCAAAATTGGTATCTTTGAAGTCTCTACATATATTAAGTCACTGCATATATTAGACAGAAACCAAAATTTTGTACATAGTTTTTCTTCTTATCGTTATTCTTTTAGAAACGATGACACTGAAACCATTATTCTGATTTTAATTTCTTGTTCCGAAACTGTCACGTCACTGTTGCCAGCTGGCAGATGAAATCCATAACCGTTTCAGACCCAAAAATTAATCAGAATCGGGTATTTGTACTTAATAAAACGTAGATTACCCTACAAACGTAGATAACACTACGCATGCCCGTGATTGTTGAAATGTAAATCCTTTAATCCATTTGAATTTGAATTTCCTTGTCCTATTTTAAGATGCGTAGGTATTAGATATATTCCTGCAAACATGAAATGCATCCGTAGAACGTTCTAGGTAGGTTGTTCAACAGAAAGAGGAAAAAATCTAAAATGAACGCTCCTCTAACTTTTCATTAAAGACACCGATTTGTGTATTCAAAATGTTGAGAAGAAACAACAACGGCGAAGTTTTCATGTTAAATAAGCTTATTAACCATTCCTGAACAGAATACACGTGTAGTTTTTAGGGTTCCGTGCCCAAAGGGTAAAAACGGGACCCTATTACTAAGACTCCGCTGTCCGTCTTTCCGTCCGTCCGTCTGTCTGTCACTAGGCTAAAAAGTATGTTTTTGTCATTATGCTTAGCCTTAGGTTTATTCAAATACAAATTAATTTTTTATTTAAACATAAACTTAACGACAGCTATTAGGTTCATTTTTTATGAATCTTCTACATTTTCCAAAATTATTACGTAACAAAATCTCAACGATGGGATGGGGAACGAAATGTTTCTTTAAAATTAAAATTATTCCATTTCTAGGGTTTGCAAAACACATTTTAATCGGTTATTAATTACCGACCGCTATTGGACTTAATTTGAAATCTCAAACAATTCCCTTGGTTACCTACCTTCCTGTTTAATTTACAATCCAATTAAAATATTTATTAGACCATAATTTCACCTTCCCAGCAATCAAATTAGATAACGAAGGGATATTTGATTTCATTAAATTTGATAGCTCAGCTCTTTCTAATGACGACAGGGAGTGAACCCTTAAGGCTCAGTTAAATAGCGATATCCTGGCCAAAATCTTATTATTATTATTAAATCTATTTGGCGATCGTAAAAAATGAGCCAAAAAAGATGTTCCGAACTGATTGATTGGTTAAATAAAAAGACTTACTTATTTATCGATAAAGTGAAAATTGAACTAAGCTTCTTATAGGTCCACCACTTAGGCGTGAGCTGAGGCGGCACTGGTAAGAAGTTATTAATGTTATTATATTTAACTAAGGGCTGGTCGAGGTACGAATTACTGTAAGTAAAACATAAAGTGGTACTTTAACTATATTTAGTACCGAAACAAAACTACATTATCCTAGATAAACAACTATGAACTACTCTACAAACTTCTCAAGGGATAACCATAACTTTATATCAATCACACTCGAACTTTTTTATTATTCTTTTGCATTACTTCTATAATATTCCTTTAATAACACTACACTACACACACTGTACTACACTGTTATTTTATTGCACACATGACACACTACTGTATCCTCCTTCGTAGTCTACCTTTTAGCATAATCATTAACAAAAATCAAATACACAATTACGTTAGGTAAGTAAGTGGCGTTTGCGAAGTTTAATGCAAGCGTTAGGTATACTTTATTCCAATTATTCCATACTTTATATTTTTACGTCTAAAATTCCTGAATCAAAAGAAATATTTTTACAGCTCCCACTTTACTCTGCGTACTTCTTACTACTTAGCAATGGTTCAGTTTCAGGCCGCTATTATTTGCAGTTGGAAAAAGGAATTCCCAACAACACGGTCAATAACGATATTCTAACGCAAAAGTAAACGGCGATAGTTATTTGCCTGGCTGACCAGCTTGGGAAATATGTTTGCTTCTGGGCCTTCCTCCGGGCGATTAATTGAATCAAGTGGAATAACTTGATTGTTTGCGGATATGGAGCCAAAAGCCACGAAGCCACAAAGTGCTGGAACAACATACCTCCGCCTATACGTAACTTCAAGACACTATCCACATTTTAAACTTCAGTTTAGAAAATATCTCTTCAGCCTACAACTGCCGTGCTCGTTGCGTCCCATGGATTTTTTAAATTGTCAGACAAAAGTTTTTTACCAGAGTTTATACATGACTTTAAACTCTTTTTCAAATTTTTCGATTATGAGTATGATAAGTTCTATTTTATTACAACCTCTCAACCTCTTAAATTGTCTTATACTATAATTATATAATACCTACCCTTACCATCATAACATTAAAGCCATTTTGTAACTTTTTTAGTACCTAACTCATCTAACTGTATTATCTATTATCTGGTTTTTTATATATTTTTCAAATGTTTATGTTTATTTTTCTGCTTCCTTTTTGCAATATTGTATGTTTTCCACTAACGTTAGGTAATAGTTCTAAGCTACCCTCCGGCCTGGGGCTCCACAGAAAACCAGCGCTGTGGTATTTATACCAGAACATAATATGCTGAGTGGTGTCCTTTTGTAGCCACTATAGCGGCGCCAAATTTTATTTTTAGTAGTTATCTTACTCCTTTTTCTTTTATTTTTCACTTTGCTGGTGGACTTGTCTATTTTTGTGTAACATTTATTTTCCTGTATCTAGCTTTAAGTGTTTAGTGAGTAAGTTCTTCTCTCTTTTTTGTAACTGAAGTGGCGCTGTATGTAGAAGGTTTTTACAATAAATGTCTTTCTTCTTCTTTTTCTTCTAAAAAGTCAAAGTTGAACTTGTTATAATAATTGCTAATAGGTAAGGTCAGGTGGTCAACGGTGGCTCACTTTTTTTCAGGTGGCCATAGCTCCGAAACTTATTGATCACAGGAGGTAGTTGTAATGAAGGATATTATAGGAAATTTTATCTAATTTATGTCTGCGTTATTGATTTTTCAAAGTATGTGTTAGGTAAAAAAAATTATGTGTTTTTTTTTTAAGTTATAAATGCGTCACTGTGTACTTTGGGGTCGAAACAGTGGCGCGGGCTCATTTACACAGTGGCTCGGGATGGTACACAGTGGATTATTTTAGAGTAAAATATTATAAATAAAACAATATCATGTATAAATTAATCAGTCTCATTATGTATTACTTATTAACAACTTTGCAAACAACTTTAAGACTTAATTGAATCAGTCATTTTGATTATCATCATATCATTTTGCATTTCCGGAAGCTTTCTATTTATCACTGTAGCGCAGTGGTTCCTAACCTTTTCAGTCCGGTCACCCCTATGACTAACTAGGGAACCTGATTTTACCCCTCCTCCCAATGGTAATAAAAAATAAAACGTGTATGTTTGTTGTATTGTTAAATTAGGTTAGCTTAGGCAGTTTTACCCCCACGGGGGTAATTACCCCCAGGTTAGGAACCACTGCTGTAGCGTCTTAGGGTTGTTAGGGGTATTCCTGTTAACTTGGCGGCTTTTCTAATGCTCGTCCCTTTGCGAATTTGATTTAGAGCCTCCGTCATGTTTTCTTCGGTATGGAGACCAATAGAGCGTGGCTTTAGCCGCCGAGGCATTCTAAAAAAAAAATGTCATTCAAAAAACCCACATTATATTATCAGATGTACCTAAAACTACTACTACTATTACCAACCTGGATAAGCAGGTCGTCAAAACATAGACAAAAGGAAATCATGGTTAGGTAAACAGTATATTCAACTTTAGTATACAGTGGATCATACGGTGGACTTCGTACAGTTCACGGTGGTTCATGTACCACTGTGTACCTTTGCGAGCTGCGCCAGTGTGACCTACGGCTCCATTTTGAACACATTAAAATACTTCGAAGTAACAAATGCCCATTCTTTGTTTAATTTTCGCCCATCACCTTCTCAGATAAGTATGGATTGTCAGACTGACACAGCCCGACTGGTGCGATCTTGCTTGAATCCGCAGCACTTCCGAACAACGACGATGCTGATAAAATATAACTATCCTTTTCATGCAAAATGCCTATGTGCCCCAGTAAGTACCCGCCTGCGCCACCGTTGACCAACTGACCCTAATGCAAATACAATACTGTGAAAGCAACCCACTTTGCCTGTTTTTTTTTACATATATTATAAATAGTAGTCGTACCACGAATGAATATCTTCGAACTGCCCTTTTATCTAACCCTTATTTGTGAACGGGATATATACCCGTCCTAATTACCTACTGAAGACATAGACATAGACATAGACATAGAATTTTTTTATTTAACACCACATTGAAAAATGTTTACAGGCAATGCTACAAAACATTACAAGCCTTAGAATTAAACTTAAATAGGCACAAATTAATTTTCACCTCAGCAGCTCGAACAAGGGTACTTTGCTACTTAAAAACAGTGAGCAAAATGCGATTTTGGTCACTGTTTTTAAGTAGCCAAGTACTCTTGTTCGAGCTGCTGAGGTGAAAATTTAATTGTTGGTATATCTTAAGAAAACATGAGTGAATAGAGGTAAGTGATGATGAAGGAATACATTTTTCGGGTTCTCTAATATGTTCTCACTGCTGAGGTGAAAAGTTTTGTGAACTACACGAGATCAAAGTTATTTACATCTCGTGCGCTTTTGAGTCCCTTACTACGCTCAAGATTCTAAATTAGATTCACTCGCTACGCTCGTGAATCTAGTATAGAATCTTTCGCTTGCACGGGACTCAAAATAAGCACTCGAAGAAATATCAAACTTTGATCTCTTGTTGTACAAATAACTATTGTTTACATGTAGATATAAGTTTTTTTAAATTATGATGCTAAAAAGGAGCGAACCTCAGCATGTGTTGCAGCAGGCTTACCTAATACTACAACGCTGGTTTTCAGGCCACGTTGCAGAGGGCGTTGTTGGATCGGCGTTGGTTGGGTGGGCAGACGTTGTTATTAGGTACGGTTAAACCTTAGTCCTTGACGATAAAAAATCAATATGAAATGACACGTTGCTACTATTAATAGGTACATAAATAATGTGTTGATATCGATCCACAATTCAAGCCTTGGTAAGCCTATTGACTCTGTAAGCAAACTATGTATTTAACTTACGATCCTGGAATCGGTGCTATCTTTGCGTAAAACCCAACCGCAATAATACGAGTAACAACGAGGCAAATTTAGAATTTAAAAATTTGATCCTGCTGAATTCGATTTGATTCAACTTCTTCCGCTTAGCAACCGTTGTTTGCAGCGAGGTCTCCATGTAGCCCATGAAACGGAAGCGGTAATACCGAAGGTCCGGCCGTGGCCTACAGCTGAAAAAGTTTATATACTTTGCCACAACCTATTATGAGCAAGCTAACAGTGGTTAAACAATCTGTAAATCAGCAAGCGATAAGACTGTTCAATCAGCTACCCATTGGCATGAAGGCAATCTATAATAGTTTTCTGTTTAAAAAGAAGTTAAATGCTTTCTTGTTGGAAAAATGTTACTACTCTGTGGAGGAATATTTTAGTAGAATTTTAGATTAATGCAAGTATTATGCCTGTAAATATTTTAAGATTTTTAATTCATATTTTTGACATGATTAATAAATATTAATTTTGACTTTACAAATGAAATATTATTAATTTATTATATTGTTCTAATTGTGTTTTATATTTTAATTTTCCTTTAATAAAATTTAATTTCAATATTTATTGTTCGTGACATAAGATTTATTTGTGTATATAGATAAGAAAATGTATATGTAAATTAATTTCAAACACAATGAAAATTGTTTATGAATAAACTATGACTATGACTATGGCTACTGTTGTTGCGTTGCCTTGAGGATTGAGGACGTGCGAATCCGGAACTTGCGGATTCAAACCCTGGCTCGTGTAATGTGTGTAATCAGTTTTTCCGAAATAATGTAGGTACGATATCATTTAATATTTACCAGTCGCTTTTCGATGAAGGAAAACATCGTGAGGAAACCGGACCATTCCCAATAAGGCCTAATTAGCCCTCTGGGTTGGAGGTCAGATGAAAGTTGCTTTCGTAACAACTAGTAGGTACCTTTACCTACGCTAATTCTTGGGATCATTTGCCAAAAGGCAAAAAGCCGAGACAACGCCAAAATGACGATATGTACCTACTTCATTGGTGCGAGAGGGATGCACTGAGAATGCTATCATATTAGTATAATAATTTTTAGACGTGAATTCACCTTAAAGCCAAAATGCTCATCAATATGTATTGTTTATTTATGCTATCTCGACAATATCGTGGCAAACTACTTGCCTTTGACTTGAGGAATAGGTATATAGATAGGACATGTATACTACATAATTTACTGACTATTAATTAACGTGCCTACCTGTGCATTGTTCGACATCAGACTAATTTACGGGTTAAGTCATCTGTGAAATTCTGGAATTGGAAATGAATTAATATTTTCCATTTGATTTAAGCCAATGTAGGTATTTTATAAAGTAGGTACGATTAAAACATCTCAGGTTGAGTGAGGTAAATTAATGAGATCAGGCATCATGATTTCATAATTAAAAGGCATAATTATGCTAATGAAAAACTCGTGACGAATCGAATTAAATGATAAACAGATAAAAGGAAAATTAATAAGTTCCATTATGAGGAGATAAAACTACAGTAAGCAAATTAAACTAATTACCTAACTGATATATAGTCCTTAAGAACTATTATATAATCTTTGGTCCTAGTCATAGCCCTAGGTACGACCAGTGATTCTATAAAAGGCATCTTTCTGAACGATTAAAATAGCACCCGCAGTCAGTTTTCATTTCAACATCAGACATTAACCTAAGTATTAATATTTCATTATATTCTACTATAATTACCGCATACGTGCGTCATCCTCTTCTCCTGTAGCTTTGCAAGAGCAATTTGTACATAGCAGTGTCAAATTTGTATCCTAATCAATTTTAATTATCTCCTATAACCCTTAAATGCATGATTTTTTCTTTTTGCCAGAAATTAATATATGTACTTATCACATAATTGTTTGCCGTTTCTAGGAAAAATAGTAAAAAAAAAATTATATCATTGATTTTCACTGCGAAATCAGTGTTAAAAGTTGCATAGGCTATTTCGAAATATATAGCTATTAGTAAGGGGTATAGGAAAAATCTTAACTGCCATCAGAAAGGTACACTATTTATGATGTGCTATGATAAAGTTTGTAAATATAAAATAATTACAAACCCCGAAAAATCTGCCCCAAATTAAATACTAAAAATCATCAACTTCCAGGTTTTTCCAAGTTTTCCGACATTTCGTCTATAAACAAATGTAATTTTTATAAATTAAAATACTGCGTACATTTATGTAAAAATCGGAAAATGTATTAGTTTTACTATTGAAATAATATACAGGAACAAATAGAATTTGTTTAACCCTTAATCTGTGAGCTGTAATGCTTTGTAGACATTTGACAACACTATGCATTTAAGGGATAATGAATCTCACTTACTCGATGAATAAACCACAACCACCATTATAATAATATATTATTTATAAATACGATAGTTAATAAAGTTGCCACGCAAATTTAGCAGGATCGTCGCCACTTTTGCCTTGGGTACCTATAGAAGGTGATTTTTTTTAACCTTTTCGACGCCGTGACAAAAGCTGTCTCTCAGACGCCACGTCATCGAAGTGTCAAAACTGAAATTGAACTTTATGCATATGCACGTAGGTCTATGTTGCTCTGTGCTCTATGACCGATTAATACGTCTTTGGCGTTGGACCTGCGGTGCGTATATATCGGTCATTGGCGTCCAAAAGGTTAAATGTAATTGCGTTCACCGTAATCGTATTTTTATCGAACTAGGAGCGGTTTCATTTAGATCTCAGCATGATTACGGGCGCGGATTTCATATTAGCTATTATGTGCAAATTGATACAGGGCCCCGAGGGAAATTTCACTTAGATATGAAAGAAATTTTCAATTTGATGCTTTTTGATGCTTATCACCAGTGATTTTATTTAAAATAAAGCTTCCATTCTACAAATCTTTTCGACTTTTACGTTTTGTAAAAATTGCCGTTTGACCCTGTAGGTAGGTAGGTGTTATTTACCAAGAATTTCGTGTTTTAAGTTCACTACCTATTAGATAATTAGTATTAGCAGGCGTGGCTGACTCCGCGATTTCGTCGCTTTGCTACAGGTGGCTAAAAGTACATCCGTTCCACACCAATTTTGGTAGCTAGCCATAAACCGCGCGTGGCGCTGTCGCCACCTAGCGGCCATATCTGTGTTGATCGTAACAGACGCGTTTTGTTAGAGAGCGAGTCTTCTGTACCTAGTACCTACTATTATTTATTCTGTGGTATTAGGCCGTAGTAGCCTATAAGCATTCATTAGTATTTATATGTAGGTACTTAAAGAATAATTTATAATTTTTATGAACTAGGTATAGATATTTTAATAACAAAACTTCCGTGAGACAAATTCAGGTAACAGACATATTAAATATATTAAAAACGGGTCACTCGCGTATTTTAACGTATACGTGAGTGACCCGTTTTTAATATATTTAATAGGTATAGATACTTATCATCATATACAGTGGAAGAAAAAATCAGGTAAATTTCTGACAGTCTTTATTGTTATTAAGTAGAAGCTAACAACATCATCAATCTGTAACATTGTATAATAATATAAATCAGGAATGAAGGCACTCGGCGAGTTACACAAGGCCCTAATCTCTAGTATACATCGGTGAGTTAATGCGAGGAAGCCTCAATATTATAATACGATAAAGCAAAGGTGTCTCCCTAAAATAATGTATAACCCTTTGAACCCTTTGACACTTTACAATCCCAGTCGGACAGAACCAGAGGGGCTACCGCGAAAACCGAAATTGGCAAATTGCGGAGATCTTTCTCTTTTACTCCAACGAAGTCGTAATTAGAGTGACAGAGAAAAATGCCCGCAATTTGCGAACTTCTATTTTCGCGGTTATAGCCCAGGACAACCATCTAAACGAGTAAACATCACAGCACTTGAAGCACTCAATAGTGCTATGCTTATTAAGGACAAGATATACCCTGGTCGACTTGAAGTATGTTTTAGTTAGCTAACATAATAATGTAAGTATTGTTACTAGTTGAAGTTTGAAACTAGCGACTACTAAATAGGCACAAAAAGTTCCATCAAAAGAAAATCGAATATAAAATACCACAAATCGACCTAAGTAGGTATACAATATTTTTCGCCTTAATAGATGACCCACGCTAGAACGGTCTCGGTCCGGGCCGAAGCGTCCGACACTTCAGTTTTCTATAGAAAACATCACGTGATAGCCCATCATAGAAAATGAACTGACGGATGCTTCGGACCGGACCCGGATCGTTCTAGCGTGAGTCGTCCTTAAAAAACAAATAAGACATACCGTTACCCAACCATCATTCTATCTAATGCCTCAAGGGCTACACAAAACATAAAAACCAACATTGACTGTTAAAGTCTCGAAAATTAGATATTTTAAAAATAAATTCATAGACAAACAAAAAATAACAAAAATATTGTTTCATATAAAAATACAAAAATATATCGTGGAGCAGTTATCTCCGTGTACTACCGGAGGTTTCAAAATAAAAGAAAAACTAGACGCCTGTGCAAAGACATATTTTCAGCACATCTTTTACATAATTACAGACAATCAGTCGCCTTACTAAATATATCCTAATTCTTTTTCATATATTTCCTGAGATAATTGAGTCCGAGGATCAAATGTGCTTTCTAATTAGTAATTACCAAAGTAAGTGCAAAGACAAGTGTAAGGAAAATACATCTTTGTTGGAATTGCACGTAACCGTACCCATACTTTTGTAACTTTACAGAAAGCGACTTTCCCGTACGGACGCAATGATCTCAGATGACCTTATCAAAATACAAAATATAATAATATAAACTATTTCGACTCAACATGAGTCAAGCTAAATGTTGTGTTGCCAACATTCAAAAATATAAGTAAAACTATAGTTTTCAGCTATAACTTGCGTACCTATATAAAATCATTGTAATATGCATACATAATAAATATCCCAAGGCACCTGAATTTGTACTAAGGACTATGTGTAAATATATATATGTATTTGATATAATATCTTAAATAACTAGTATTTACATTTAATTTAGGTATCTTATTTACATGGCACATGATTGGCTTTGTCATATTGGAAATGCCTAGTTTTAGTAGCAATAATATTTACATTTGTAATCATTTAACTTAATAACATTTAAAAAAATAGATTTTTTTTACAATTGTTATCAACATGGCACTGGATTTTTCATAAAATTCACTCATTCATAACCGCTTATCACATTAAAAATACAAGGAATCATTGAAACAACTTACATAAAACCTTTTTCAAATAACCCGTAAAAGTAAGTAGTAGGGCAAATTCAAATTATTAAAGAGAAATAAATGTCAATATTAAATTTTTTAACGGCATCTGTTGTTTCTGAAATACTTTTACAAACATTATTTGTTTCCAAGAATGCTCAAAAAAGGCAAATAACACTATTTCTTATTATCTACTAATACCCATAGTTAAGGCACATAACGTCAAATCCCTACGGTTGCGATACAAAGTCGTACATAACCAGTGTCATGTGTCTTCTACAAACGGATTCACACAAGGCTAATATTACCCCATAAAATATTCCCATCAGAGATCTAATAAAGCACTACGACCTTGACATGGTCACGTTTCCGCCATATTTAGACTGCAATATGAAAATGGAAGCGTTTGTCTGTTCGTTTTTGTTGCGGCTACAATAGTAGCGCAAAATTACCCAACCCAATACCCAATTTCGTCAATTTTACCCAATTTTGACCAAGTCAAGTTTAACCAACATCATAGTCGCATCTAAATTCAAAATCGCTATTTATTCCAAGCCATGCTTAGTACCGACTACCTGAGTCAAGAAACCATGAGCTTAAGTTATGAGCGAGCTAAGACTTGTCCCATTAGCTCATTACATACTGCCGTATTCAAACTTCAAGATATTCACAAGAGACGACACGTACTAGATCCATTTTAGATACGTTATAGTTTAGATTTCAACTAGTTCTCTTTTGCAGCGCAATTCGGGCAACCAATGTCACTTTTACGATAGATCATGTTAGATATCTATTAGATGTGAATTAGATTTCTAAGTAATATCTTGTGGGAATCGTTCAAGAGTATCTCCAGAATCGCGGAAATGTCAAATTTGACAGGTTAGAACTTAAACATATTGTTATCGTATCTTGGCGATGTCTAAAAGATATCTAATAGATGTCTATTACAAAATCCGAATCGGGTCCTATAGACATTTCGTCAAATATTTGAACCTAAGCGGGTAGACCCGCGAGTTAAGCCTATGAGCTAATAAAACTTGTCCTCACCTTCAAGGTTGTTCCTATTATTGGGCTGGTTGGAATTCCTCCGCAGCGTCCCCATGGAGTCGTATTCATTGGCGATGGCCTTGGGGTAGAGCTTGGGCGTGGTCGCGGTGTTGTGGTTGTTGGCGTTGGAGATGTTGTTGCTTTTGGAGAGCAGGATGCCGCTCGGGTTGCCGATGCCCGTGAATGATGGCTGGCGCTTTGCTTTGCGTGGCTGAAGCAAAAATAAGTTTTTGGCAAAAGAAATATTTTTGGTACAAGCTCTTATCGCTGAATGTACTTTTCTTACGACAAACAACTAATACTAATCGAGACAATTCTAAAAACCCCTAACACGATTAGGTTGCGTTGTTTCATCACAGAGTTCCTATGGCCACCTCCTGTCTCCATCATCAGATCTGCTCGATGGTACCATAATATTACATTGTCACCCGACTAACATGTGTATGCAAAATTTCAGCTCAATCGGAAACCGGGAAGTGGATCAAATTTAACTTGCAAGATTTGATTACAGACACAACAGTCAGGTGAAAGTAAATAAGAACCTATCCGGTGGCGAATGCACTAGTCCCAAAACGCACTATTAGTCAATACACTCTAATTTCGAAAGCCCCTCTTCTCATAAGAAACTAGGCCCAAAATACCATATTTCCAAAAAGGCTCATTCTCGATTTACACGAGAACCATTGAGAACTAGTCCCAAAATACACCTTTCCCAAAATACCCCAAATTGTGTTCACCTGTGCGTGGCGTAATACTTTATTCTCATAATGCGTAGGTCTCAAAACACTCTAGTTCCAAAATACCCTATTTTTTTGGAATGTCTCTTTGTGACTGCTTTCAGCCGTAATCATTACCCGTTTGATGCCTAAAATATTTTTTTCAAAAATAGGATTTACGTATTTAATTATTATTTTGAGCTATACAGGGTGTAATCGTTAAGTGTTGCTCGGCGATAGTTCCGTAAATATAGCAGATATCAGAAAATTTCAAATTGATATCGAAAGTGCATATAGTGAAAGTGAAGGGCAATATACACACGAGTGTTTTAATGCCTGTGTTGATAAAGCAGTGTATGGAACTATCATAATTAGGTGGGCGAGAAACTACCCTCATAATAATCTCTCTCTTAATGCCATAAATGAGGGTAGTTTCTCGCCCACCTAATTATGATAGTTCCATACACTGCTTTATCAATACAGGCATTAAAACACTCGTGTGTATATTGCCCTTCACTTTCACTATATGCACTTTCGATATCAATTTGAAATTTTCTGATATCTGCTATATTTACGGAACTATCGCCGAGCAACACTTAACGATTACACCCTGTATAGCTCAAAATAATAATTAAATAAATCCTATTTTTGAAAAAAAAATTTTAGGCATCAAACGGGTAATGATTACGGCTGAAAGCAGTCACAAAGAGACATTCCAAAAAAATAGGGTATTTTGGAACTAGAGTGTTTTGAGACCTACGCATTATGAGAATAAAGTATTACGCCACGCACAGGTGAACACAATTTGGGGTATTTTGGGAAAGGTGTATTTTGGGACTAGTTCTCAATGGTTCTCGTGTAAATCGAGAATGAGCCTTTTTGGAAATATGGTATTTTGGGCCTAGTTTCTTATGAGAAGAGGGGCTTTCGAAATTAGAGTGTATTGACTAATAGTGCGTTTTGGGACTAGTGCATTCGCCACCGGATAGATAAGAACTTGTAAAAAACAGTTGAGTCAGATTATTTGTAGATAGACAGTATTTAGAGAGTAGTAAACTGCACTACATATAAATACTTAAATAGAAAAAAAATAACACGATATTTTGCTGGCTAACGCAGTATGCGTATCCGGACGCAGCTCCGGTGTGTGAACGAGACAGCACCATGCACGTATACATACATTTGTATATCGATGTCTCGCTCGCACACCGGAGGGGCATGTTTCAAGAACAAAAATATTAAGATTAAAATTAAAATACTTACAACATCCTTCAGCGGTACTGTGACATAGCTGTTCTGCTTGGCCGTAATATAATGTGGGCTTGAAGGAACACGAGTTGACCGTCGCCACGGTAAGCGGGTACCTCGTCTTTGGATGTATATCACGCCCGCCAAGCAAACTAGGCAGCCTGAAACAAACAAAAACATATGTAGGTCGCTAAAATTTTAACCTTTTCCACGCCGTGTCAAACACTCGGACGCCACATCATTGAAGCGTCAAAACTGATGTTGAACTTTATGTATATGCACGTAGGTTGATGTTGCTCTATGCTCTGTGACCGATTAATCCGTCTTTGGCGTTGAACCTACGGTGCGGATATATCGGTCATTGGCGTCCAAAAGGTTAAAGAATAGATAAATAATAATGAGGGCATAATCTGAATCAATACGGGCAAGATACTGTAGATTTATTTAAGCTTTTTGTATTTTACACGAAGTTTCGCAGTGAAATAACCAGACACTAACTTAAAAGAACATCAAAAGTTTGTTTAATTATAAAAAACAAAGAAATATTTATAAACATGGAACACAAAAACCGCTACAAAAAAAAATACAAACAATGAAATATGATTCTTTAAAAAAATGTGGTCAAGATTGTGCCCTTAACCATTTTGTGTGTTCCATCCTTGTCAAGGGGAGTGCTAACCGTCTCTCCTTTCAATAGACACGGGCAGATACAGTTCGCATTTTCTTATATACTAACTCCAGCTAAAACTTCAATAGTGCGTTTTATGATATTTGTTAAAAATATTAATAAAAACTGGAATATTATAACATTTTTCCGCATACCGTACAAGAGTAGAGCTTTAAGAATTAAATAAAGCTATTTATTCAAAATTAATATAGTTAATATTGGTGAAAATCCAGATCATAACGAAATTCAACCAGACTCGACTCGTTGGCGCCATCTGTCGATAGTGTTGCGCAACTGATAAAGTGAAGGTCAAGAGCACAGGCAAATAAATACATGCACAAACATTCAGAATTAATAATGTCATTTAAAGCGATTCAACTGTTTAACTTAATACAATTAATGTCATATTAATTTAATTTCTATCGTATAAACGTAACTAAAAAACAATCTAGGTAATATAAGGATGGTATTCCACCTGTCCAATTTCTTGGTCCAATTCCAATGTCATTGCGTCTCACTCTCTCATTAAGCAAAATATGAGACGCAAATACACATTGGACAAAGAAATTGGACAAGTGAAATACCAACCTTACGTAGAAACGTCGGGTTTAATAAACATTTACCTAGTGATAAACCCAACAACACACCCGCACACAAACCCGTCTTGCACTAGACGTTTATTGTCTTTATATAAGAAACAGACACGAAAAATGAATATATTATTTTCTGCTCTTCCAATGTAAAATTAAGTCTCTCATATTGTGAACCTTATGCCATGACAATAAGTACCAATATGTTATAACTTACCCATAACGAAGGCGGCTACAACGCAGCCCACAATGCCTCCTACGCTGAGCGAGTCTCCCGCCCTCACGAACGAGGCCATCTCGACGCTGTCGCTGTACGCGGGCAACGCGTATAGTTCTGTGAACAAACGTGTCGTTGAGAGGGTGGAAACTAGATGGCGTTGCACTCTAACATGTATGAATGCCTTTATTATGTTTCCGTTGTAGTTCTTTGCCTATGACACCAGTAAACCCAAGTCAAATTTTACCTTTTGTACTTGTAATGACAAATAGCACCATCTACAAAAAACGATAAAGTACGCGGTATAGTATAGGGGTTACATCTCTTTATTCATTTACTTTTTTCTGAAGACACAGAGCGTTCGTATGCCTCGGACGAGGATCGTTTTTACAAACAGAGTAGCTTTTTGCGATATGGTTTAATCATAGACTAGGAATCCTCTAGACGGAGTTTAGAGGAAGTATTTCATGAAACCGATGCTGCCAAAAATACGGGGGTGCGGGGGGAAGAGGTGAGCGAATCCCGTGCCGTGATTGGTCCGTTCAAAGACACGGACCAATCACGGCACGGGATTCTGACACTGACTCGAAGATGGAGTAAAACTACCGTATATAGTGGCAGAGGGGGTATCGTTACTATGCTCAGTCTAGAGGATGTCTTGTCTGTGGGTTTGATACTGTGAGGCGGGATCGGGAAATGATATGTTAATTTCTTAAAAGAAAGAGGATTAGTTTAAACGGTCGTATTGGTGCATTACTAACCATTGCTCATGTCGTCGTTGTCGCAGAGCGCCACCTGCAGCACGGCGCCGGCGCAGGCGCCACTGTCGCAGCTGCGGCGCCGCGTCCGTTCGTTATTCTCGCACTCGCTCCATTCGCCCCAAGCGCTCCAATTGCCTTCCGATTCTGAATAAAAAACGTAGGCATTATTAAGTACTAGAACTTTTCGGTCCGGTAATCCAAGCATTATTAACATCAACTAAGGGAGAAGGGAGGCACGTATTCCATCTGTCCAATATCTTGGTCCAATGTGTATTTGCGTCTTCGGACAAAGAAATTGGACAGATGGAATACCACCCTTAGATATAAAAAGGTCATATAATTGGTTTGCGGTTAGTGCCGACCACAGATCACCTCGACTACAATATGGTGCATAGTTACAACTCGCGGTAACCGGTAGTAATATAGTGTGGTTAAGTATCCGTTGCACGGCTTATCCTTATTTACAATACTTATTTACTAAATGTATTTCTAGGGATGAACATGGGATGCGTAGTATTCAATGGTGTACGATGCAACTCATTAGTTTAAACGGCGAATGAGTTAAAATCAAGACGAATAAGTAAATTTGCACTACCCGGTTGTCAATGGTGCCAGCTAAGTGTCAAAATGAGTGCAACAGTGCGTAAGGTTGACCGGAGTATAGTTTAGTACCTGCGCACGGCAGCACGCAGACGCGGGTCTCGAGCGCGGCGCCCGCGTCGGCGCAGCCCTCGCGCGAGCGGCACGTGCGCGTGCGCGAGCGCCGCCCGGCCGAGCCGCAGCCCGAGCTGCCGTCGCCGCTAGTGCACGGGCTCCACTCCGACCAGCACGACCATTCACCTGAAACACATATGTGCACTATAGTTTTTTATATATAATTAGAGAAAGTCACCACTGTTGACAGTGCAGTTTCAAGATTAAAGAGTAAAGCTTTGGTTTCCTCCGAAAGCGGTGCCGTCATATAGCGGCCGTCTCCATACAAATACTACGACATATTTAGCCGTATTATTTAGTATGGAGACGGCAGCTATATGACGGCACCGCTATCCTAGGAAAACCGATCTTTAGCGAAGCAAACGAGAGCTAGTTGAAATATAGGTGCGTACCGGAACAGGCGTGAACGTTACAGGCCCGCAGCATGTCGGGCGCGCCTGCGCAGGGCGGGCGGCGACAGCGCCGGCGCCGCGCCTGCTGGCCGCCGCCGCACGGCGCCGAGCACGAGCCCCAAGCGCTCCAGGGCTCCCAGCCCGCGTCGTCCGCCGACACGCACGACCCCCGCGGGTCGCAGTAGCGCTCTTCCTCGCGGGCCAGCGTCAACTGGTCAAACAAAACGAACGCGTTAATACAAGGAGTTAGGTTAGGTTAGCCTCGTCTCCAGCGGGCGGCGGGCATGGGGGCGTCCCCGCCCATGACGCTGGCTCCCGAGATGGTAAGCGCGACCTTGTGTCCCGGAAGCGCTTCCACTGGGACGGATATTAAAAAAAAAACATGGGTATGGATCTAGTCAGGATAGCCGCTGCGGGGTCGCGGACGCATTGCGCGAGCTTCCCCGTAACCCCGCAACCATAGCGGCGAGAGGACACCATGGGGTTTAGTGGGTAGTGAGGCCTCTTTACAGCCCTGAGTCCCACATAACCGTCCGGGTTTCTCCCCGGCCCGGCGGTATGCGTAGAAGCATTCCCCATGTAAAAAAAAAAAAAAAAAAGGTTAGCCTCGTCTTTTTTGGTAAGGACGGCTAAGGAATGGAATGCGCTCCCGTCATCCGTATTCCCTGAGAAATATGACCTCGGTCTCTTTAAAGCTAGAGTGAATAGGCTATTACTGAACCGGTGAGCTCCATCTTAGGCTCTGTCTTCACTCTCCATCAGGTGTGTCTAGAGCCAATCGCCGATCAGTTTATCATAAAACAAAAGGTATTTGTTTTCATTCGTAAATGAACAGCCATCTGCATCAGTAGTTTTATGCATAAACTTCTCTACTTACTTTCACCTGTTCCGGAGACGGCGCCTTACACGAGAATTTGAATCTCTTTTCCGTGTAGCTCCCATCCGAAGCGTTACCTGTGAAAATAACAACTCGATTACGATTAAAATTTTAACAGTCAAGTAACTAGTTTACGACGTCACCCGACTAGATAAGGAAAACTTCTAACTTTCCTGCTCCTTCGATTCTGCGATTGCGCATGTCCCAGACCCACAGACAAGACATCCTCTAGACTGAGCATAGTAACGCTACCCCGTCTGCCACTTATACGGTAGTTTTACTCCATCCTCGAGTCAATCCCGTGCCGTGATTGGCCCGTGTGTTTGAACGGACCAATCACGGCACGGGATTCGCTCACCTCGTCCCCCCGCCCCCCCGTATTTTTGGCAGCATCGGTTTCATGAAAAAATTGCTCTAAACTCCATCTAGAGGATTCCTAGTCTATGCCCAGACCTGACAAATCTCCCCCTCTAATTTCCCGGAAGAATCCAGAGGTTAAGCAATCAAACTTCTTAAACCAAGTGTCACAAGTATCTTACCCGGTATCTGCACCCAGGGCGTCCAGGCCGTGCCCTTCCTGATCTCGCAGGGGCGCATGTCGCAGAGCTGGCGGTCCGCCTTGCCGCCGTCGCAGTCGGCGCCGCCGTACTTGGGCTCGGGGTTGGAGCAGGTGCGCTTGCGCTCCTTCCAGCCGGCTGAAGGCCCGCAGCCCGGCCCGCCGGCGGCTGTGCAAGCCGACCAGGGACCCCAGGCTGACCAACCGCCGTCTACGGGGGCTAGCGCTGGATCTAAAAGGATTAATACATGTTAGGTTATTTTATCTACTCATGCTACACCACTGACAATCCAACCTCTAGACTGAGCTTAGGCCAATTCTTTCATGAAACCGATGCTGCCAAAAATACGGGGGTGCGGGGGGACGTGGGGAGCGAATCCTATGCCGTGATTGGTCCGTTCAAAGACACGGACCAATCACGGCACGGGATTGATTCGAAGATGGAGTAACGCTACCGTATGTGTGGCAGAGGGGGTAGCGCGACTATGCTATGTCTAGAGGTTGGATTATCTGTGTGTTACACACACTACGACAGTTGTCGCTACAGTCCAAGTATCATTTCCGTGCATTTTCGAGTGTTAAGGTGTGAGTGGAAAGGGAAAGCGCCCTCCCCAGCAATTCCTCGAAAATCCGCTCTTTTGTAAAGTGTACAGGGAAGTGGTACTTTATTATCTATACAGCACTTACCGGGACAGGGCGGCAGGTTGTTGCAGTAGAGGTCGTTGGTGTCCTGCCCGACGCACACGCGGCCGCCATGCTTGGGCTCGGGCGCGGTGCAGGCGCGGCGGCGCGACTTGACGGCGATGCCGCACGAGGCCGAGCACTCCGACCAGCCCGACCACGCCGACCAGCCGCCGTGCACCGTGCAATTCGTTACGGATATGCTTGCACCTGGAAACAGCGTAATAGTAGTTTATGTGACTGCTACATAATGAGAGGCATTAAAATACGAGTGTGGGTTTAAGAAACAAACATTAGTGAGTTTCTTAAAAGGATCACACGACTGTTTTAATGCCTAATTATGTACAGTTACATACACTACTTTATCTAAACACATACTTAAAACTAACTAAAAGATAAACTGTACGTCAAATGGCGGCGAATGAAAACTTTTTTCACGCATGTCACACATCCGTAGTTTTTTTAATTCCTAGACAAAAGAATGAAGTCCCTATTCTCATGTCACTCGAGATCAAATATCGTGCGGTTTTAATTAAGAAAAACATATTAAATTGACGTTTCGTATCGATAACTGTTTTAATATCTATGGATACTAGAATAGAGACCCACTTGAGTTTTGACTGCTGTTCCAAATTTAAACTCATAACCTTACAAAAATCTATAACGTTACCTATGTACTCGTACATTAAAGTACAAATTTTCCTACTACCACAGATAAGAAAGTTCTCATAGTAAAATTGGTTGTAATAAAGCTTGTCATTTCCTACGGTTTCTGAACGCATTATAGAGCACTAATGACATGTGTGTAGATAAATGTAATAAACGCCTGTGAAACATCGACGTGCCGTAGGCTTGGAGGATATAATCAAACGGAGACGCCATGTCTGTAATTTTCTGTACAAAACCGTCTGCCGATTTTTGCGGGGGAGGGGAACGTCAAATGTATGCGTAACGTAAAAATAGCCATGTCAGATAAACGTCAGTCCATACATTGTGTATGACCGTTGGCCGCCTATTTTCGACAGAAGGGAAAGCCTGTTAATGGCTACTCCGTTTAGTTGTATCCTCCAAGGCCGTAGGTGCCACGCGGACGCGTCAAGAGTTTTCGTACTGGTTTTGTATAACGCCAGTCGTCATCTTGCAGTTCATTGCCCAATACTGGAAAACAACATTACAGGAAACAACATTGACACGATACCTCTAGCTGGAAAACGTCGTAAATCGTCATAAACGAGTAAGATCTAGGATGCACAACATCTATGATTCGCTATTGAAGTGTAATATTACTACTGTAATGTTTATTTATCGACTTGTTGACAAAAATATGGGTATATCCGTATAAAATTGTAAGAATAATGATAGATTAGATTAGATACATTTATTTCTTAAAGAAAAAGACACATTATTTTACACAACAGGATAAAACAAAGGCTTTCATTAAAAGATAAACTACATTTCAGGTATTTGATTATTACTATAGTTACCTTCACACGTCCGCCCGCCGTTCACCGGTTTGGGGTTGTCGCATTTTCTCGTGCGACACATGCACATGTCGGGTTTCTCGTCCCCATACACCGAGTGCGACGTTCCGTCCTGCATGCAAGGCTCCCATTGCGACCACGACGACCAACCGCCGTCCACTGCAACAATAACGAAACTAGAACAATTGGAACTAATCGAAGGCCCACAGACAATGAGACAATCCAACCTCTAGACATAGCATAGTCGCGCTACCCCCTCTGCCACACATACGGTAGCGTTACTCCATCTTCGAGTCAATCCCGTGCCGTGATTGGTCCGTATCTTTGAACGAACCAATCACGGCACGGGATTCGCTCACCTCGTCCCCCCGCACCCCCGTATTTTTGGCAGCGTCGGTTTCATGAAAGAATTGGCCTAAGCTCAGTCTAGAGGTTGGATTGTCAGTGTCGAAGGCCATACCAAGGATCTCAACAACGTTCGTACGTTCGTTGCCCACATTTCATTTCATTTCATTTATTTTATGCATAAACCATGGTTATAATAAGGTGTTACATAAACATTTGGTACATGGTCGCCCTGCAAGGGCGTAGCACTGTCTTAAAAACTAGTTTAAAACTAAAAAGTTTAATTATACTTACAAAACACGATCATTTTTAAAATTGTTAGTTGTAGTAGAAATATAACAGTAATAAACAATTCACAATAAATATAGAACATTGATGATTTATCGTCAAGAAATAATTATAGTAAATTGGAATTATAATAATAAAATTAGTTTATCTACCCAAATATCATAAACCCTCCATGATGCGTTCAAGAACCACACATTATGACCACCATAAAAATATACTGTTTTGTTAGAACAAATTTCTTATCTGTAACAATGTTATTATTGCTAAATAATAACATCGATTTCGATAATATTATGCATTCAAATTTCGAACATCTTTGAAAAACAAAGAAATTTGATTTGACCTCTATTCTAATATCAGTCGAGATGACGTTTAGTTCGGAATGAATTGTTAATTTTCAAACAAATTTGACAAATGTCGCACGTAAGTAAGATATCGAACGATATGATAGTTGGGGCCGACTCTAGTTTGTCTCTGAATTCAAAAAAACTATGACAGCTGCCAGAAAACTTTTCAATACTGCCATTACAGGTTAAAATTTGTTTTGTTGCATAAAATTATTCAATTTGTTGAATTTAAACCATAAAATGAGCGATCAAGATGATATAGATATTTCGGCGACGCCTCCTGATATCCGTGACAAAGCAACTAACGTTATAAATGACTTATTACCAGCTAAGTCAAGGAAACAATACAAAGGAACATACTTCTGTCCGAGCTGGGCAAGTGAATTATAATAATTGCACCATCCAAACTGTAGGTAAATAATTATTATTGTTCTAAATCAATTTCTTCATTTTCGCATTTGTTTTCTGTTTTATTTTACTAATAATTATTGTTAGTGGCCCTGAACAACACCGCGATGCCGGTCATAATATGCGGCTCCTGAATGCATCATGAAGACTTATGATATGTGGGTAGATAAAGTAGTGTATGTAACTGTACATAATTAGGCATTAAAACACTCGTGTGATCCTTTTAAGAAACTCACTTCGTTCGTTTCTTAAACCCACACTCGTGTTTAATGCCCTTCATTATGTACAGTTACATAAACTACTATAAATGTCAAGTCGTTACATCGCACGGTAGTTAGCGTCCGTACCTGGC
This sequence comes from Cydia amplana, assembly GCF_948474715.1. Classification (NCBI taxonomy): domain Eukaryota; kingdom Metazoa; phylum Arthropoda; class Insecta; order Lepidoptera; family Tortricidae; genus Cydia; species Cydia amplana. Next base: position 6,023,334 of record NC_086069.1, on the reverse strand, counting down.
GCTGTTTTCTCTGGGCAGCTAGCGGTGTTTTGCACGAAGTACGCGTCATGTAGGTGTGTAGTCGTCCGCACACACGTGTCTCGAGCGTCGTCCCACCCGCAATGCGGGTCGGCCGCGCCCACGCAGCCCGAGCGACGGGCGTGACGCGAACAGCGCTCGCTGCCGATGCGCAGGACCCCGTTGTCGTTGCCGATGTATAGCGACATCTGATGGATTGTAAAGGAGATTTCGTTAAGTTACTTTTGACGACCGGTCTGGCCTAGTGGGTAGTGACCCTGCCTGCTAAGCCGATGGTCCTGGGTTCGAATCCCGGTAAGGGCATTTATTTGTGTGATGAACACTAATATTTGTTCCGGAGTCATGGATGTTTTCTATGTATATAAGTATGTATTTATCTATATAAGTATGTATATCGTCGCCTAGGACCCATAGTACAAGCTTTGCTTAGTTTGGGGCTAGGTTGATCTGTGTAAGATGTCCCCCAATATTTATTTATTTATTTATTTATTTACTTGACTGATCTTGCTATAGTCCGTTTTTTTAGCATTAGAAAGAAGGTAAGCGATCTTGACATGTCTCATGAAAAATGCTTTTTAATAATCAGTAACTTATACTTATGAAAGCAGAAGAATATAGATGTTCGTATTAGATTCATAATTGTTACATATTTGCCGTGACTTATTTTTAAAACATGTTTTTCAATTAAAAGACACATCAAGATTGTTTACCTTTCCGTTTAGGGCTACTTTCCAATGATTTGACGAAAATAGCCAAACTACTGAAACTGCAATAATGCATGAGAATAGGCTTAATGTTCTAAAAAAATAGTCCGTCAAAATATTTAACACTATTTTTTCCTATTTTCAATTAACTTGAAAATGAGGAAGATAAATTATACGGCCTGTCAAAGTTCCGCGCGTACTTTGACGTACATTACATTTGTATTTTTTCGTTTGATTAACAAAAGAAAAAATACGTATCCAATATTTTTTGATAATCTATCTGACAAGCTAACTACAATATTTTTATCCAGGAAACTACCTATTTAATTAGGCAATAGATATACTTACAGTATCCTTAACAAACTGCATAGCCAGCACCGCGAACCCCTGCCCGTCCCTCAACCTCCACCTCTCGACCAGGCACGCTCCGTCATACCGCGGCAACACGGCCAGCTTCAACACATCACTATCCTGAGTCGCGACGAACAACACCAGCTGTTTGCCCACGTCCTTGGATTGGGCGATGTCGACGGTCACGTGGGTGAAGCGGTCTTGACAATCTATCTGACGGGCTTACTACAATATTTTTATCCAGGAAACTACCTATTTAATTAGGCAATAGATATACTTACAGTATCCTTAACAAACTGCATAGCCAGCACCGCGAACCCCTGTCCGTCCCTCAACCTCCACTTCTCCACCAGGCACGCTCCATCATACCGCGGCAACACGGCCAACTTCAACACATCGCTGTCCTGAGTCGCGACGAACAACACCAACTGTTTGCCCACGTTCTTGGATTGAGCGACGTCGACGGTCACGTGGGTGAAGCGGTCTTGACAATCTATCTGACGGGCTTACTACAATATTTGTATCCAGGAAACTACCTATTTAATCAGGCAATAGATATACTTACAGTATCCTTAACAAACTGCATAGCCAGCACCGCGAACCCCTGCCCGTCGCTCAACCTCCACCTCTCTACCAGGCACGCTCCGTCATACCGCGGCAACACGGCCAACTTCAACACATCGCTGTCCTGAGTCGCGACGAACAACACCAACTGTTTGCCCACGTTCTTGGATTGGGCGATGTCGACGGTCACGTGGGTGAAGCGGTCTTGACAATCTAGCTGACGGGCTTACTACAATATTTTTATCCAGGAAACTACCTATTTAATTAGGCAATAGATATACTTACAGTATCCTTAACAAACTGCATAGCCAGCACCGCGAACCCCTGCCCGTCCCTCAACCTCCACCTCTCGACCAGGCACGCTCCGTCATACCGCGGCAACACGGCCAACTTCAACACATCGCTGTCCTGAGTCGCGACGAACAACACCAACTGTTTGCCCACGTTCTTGGATTGAGCGACGACGACGGTCACGTGGGTGAAGCGGTCTTGACAATCTATCTGACGGGCTTACTACAATATTTTTATCCAGGAAACTACCTATTTACTATAAGGCAATTACTTACAGTATCCTTAACAAACTGCATAGCCAGCACCGCGAACCCCTGCCCGTCCCTCAACCTCCACCTCTCTACCAGGCACGCTCCGTCATACCGCGGCAACACGGCCAGCTTCAACACATCACTATCCTGAGTCGCGACGAACAACACCAACTGTTTGCCCACGTTCTTGGATTGGGCGATGTCGACGGTCACGTGGGTGAAGCGGTCTTGACAATCTATCTGACGGGCTTACTACAATATTTTTATCCAGGAAACTACCTATTTAATTAGGCAATAGATATACTTACAGTATCCTTAACAAACTGCATAGCCAGCACCGCGAACCCCTGCCCGTCCCTCAACCTCCACCTCTCTACCAGGCACGCTCCGTCATACCGCGGCAACACGGCCAGCTTCAACACATCACTATCCTGAGTCGCGACGAACAACACCAACTGTTTCCCCACGTTCTTGGATTGGGCGATGTCGACGGTCACGTGGGTGAAGCGGTCTTGACAATCTATCTGACGGGCTTACTACAATATTTTCATCCAGGAAACTACCTATTTAATTAGGCAATAGATATACTTACAGTATCCTTAACAAACTGCATAGCCAGCACCGCGAACCCCTGCCCGTCCCGCAACCTCCACCTCTCGACCAGGCACGCTCCATCATACCGCGGCAACACGGCTAACTTCAACACATCACTGTCCTGAGTCGCCACGAACAACACCAACTGTTTGCCCACGTTCTTGGATTGGGCGATGTCGACAGTCACGTGGGTGAAGCGGTCGGAGGTGACGCGGTACACGGGCTCGTCCGATATGGGTTGGATGGGATAGTGCATTAGCATGTAGTTGTGGTATTCCAGGCTTTGTTGATTTCTGGAAAGAGGTGTCGGGATTAGTTGATTGACGAGCGTGTCTTACCGATCAGCATCATTTATTTTTTTACGAAAGCTTCTGCCATCTGACCTTCCAACCCAGAGGGGAAACTAGGCATTATCGAGATTAGTCCGGTTTCCTCACGATGTTTTCCTTCACCGAAAAGCGACTGGTAAATATCAGATGATATTTCGTACATAAGTTCCGAAGAACTCATTGGTACGAGACAGGGTTTGAACCCGCGACCTCTGGATTGGAAGTCGCACGCTCTTAAGCTTTGGATTCCTCCGAAAACGGTGCCGTCATATGACGGCCGTCATATAGCGGCAGCAAAAGACGGCCGTCTTTACGGTGGCGACATGTGGAAAGTACCACGGCGTCATAACACACCGTCAGCCACCAAGGTCAAAGCGGCAAATTTGAAAAATGTAGGCGCGATAGGATAACGTCCCATAGAAAATTTGAATTTCGCGCCTTTTCCTACTGATAAGATTTGCTTGATCATCTATAATTTACTTGGAGGATGAAGTATCATCAGAAGAGGAAAATAATCGTAGTACCGAATCATTTATTCAAATCTCGTGTCATTTATTCAAAATGGCGTCACCGCTATCTAATAAAACGTTCACGAAACTATCGACAAGGTCATGACGGCCGTCATCTTACGTTACGTTGACAATCAACGTAACGTAACGCCGTCTAGGAAACCGCGCCATCTTGTTTACATAGACAACGTTCTAGTGACGTCAGTCAACGCTATATAGCGGCCGTAATATGACGGCACCGTTTTCGGAGGAATCCAAAGCATTACCGCTAGGCCACCAACGCTTTTTACCGAATTAATAATCAGTACCAATGATATTTTTTTGGGTTTTTCTTCTGTGGTGGTTCACAATGAGTATAACTTACCTTGGGTTCTGTACGCATCTGTAGTGCTCCCTTGCCCAAGTAGAAGGCGACCTGTGTTCCCAGGAAGATGTCGGGGTGTTTTGAACCTTGAATGGGCCTTCAAATGCAGCATCAATGTCTGACATGTTGTATATGCATACAGCACTGCCGGCTATACCGTTTCTGTAAACAAATGGAATAATAAGTTACAACAATTTCTATTTTAAATTTCCGTTCGTAAAGAAGGAAATCTTTATATGACATATCCATCGTAGTATCTAGTATTTATGCCTGCGCATAATACAAATAAAATCTACATTATTATTCGTGACGGCGGGATTATGTTTTCTCGCCCTTCAATCAACTTCTTTTACAGCGCTTCATGCGTTTAGATCGTAATCTTCTAATGATCTGACTGCGTTGTAAAGTAGATTGGGTATGTCGTAAGGCAATAAATAAACCCATCAGAACGTGGTAAAAAAAATGATTCATAAAATAGCAAAGTCAGTAACATCCACTTTTTTGGAGTGGACGTTGCTGATTCTGCTTATATACGACTCAAATGTGTAGAGCAGGGCTCGGAACCGGTTTTTTGCAAAAACTTAGAAATAACCAGATTTTTCGAATTATTTTATACTCGAAATGTAGGACTCAGTTGTGTTTTTAGGTTACGACTTCGTATTATTAGATTGCCCAATTAGAAATGAAGTAATTAGCAAAGAACGAAAAAATACCGTTTCCGTTCCCATACAAAAAATACCGTCCGAAAATATCATCCGTGGCCCTGCTTTGGCTGCACTGTAAGTTACAGTAGTGAACACACCTGGGCGTGGTGAACGTGGCCACGAGCAGCTTCTCCTGCGGCAGGTACTCGACGCCTTGCACCTCGTCGTAGTGAAATGGCACGTCGCCGGGCACGGGGCACGCGAGGCGCGCCTTGAGGAACGAGCTGTCATCGCGGGAGTGTTACAGCAGTAAACACACCTGGGCGTGGTGAACGTGGCCACGAGCAGCTTCTCCTGCGGCAGGTACTCGACGCCTTGCACCTCGTCGTAGTGAAATGGCACGTCGCCGGGCACGGGGCACGCGAGGCGCGCCTTGAGGAACGAGCTGTCATCGCGGGAGTGTTACAGCAGTAAACACACCTGGGCGTGGTGAACGTGGCCACGAGCAGCTTCTCCTGCGGCAGGTACTCGACGCCTTGCACCTCGTCGTAGTGAAATGGCACGTCGCCGGGCACGGGGCACGCGAGGCGCGCCTTGAGGAACGAGCTGTCATCGCGGGAGTGTTACAGCAGTAAACACACCTGGGCGTGGTGAACGTGGCCACGAGCAGCTTCTCCTGCGGGAGGTACTCGACGCCCTGCACCTCGTCGTAGTGGAAGGGCACGTCGCCGGGCACGGGGCACGCGAGGCGCGCCTTGAGGAACGAGCTGTCATCGCGGGAGTGTTACAGTAGTGAACACACCTGGGCGTGGTGAACGTGGCCACGAGCAGCTTCTCCTGGGGGAGGTACTCGACGCCTTGCACCTCGTCGTAGTGGAAGGGCACGTCGCCGGGCACGGGGCACGCGAGGCGCGCCTTGAGGAACGAGCTGTCATCGCGGGAGTGTTACAGTAGTGAACACACCTGGGCGTGGTGAATGTGGCCACGAGCAGCTTCTCCTGGGGGAGGTACTCGACGCCCTGCACCTCGTCGTAGTGGAAGGGCACGTCGCCGGGCACGGGGCACGCGAGGCGCGCCTTGAGGAACGTGCTCCAGTTGTCGCGTCGGAGCTGACTGCCGCTGTCGTTCTTGCATACTCGGGCGATGCGGGAATATACGGCCTAATGAATTACAGAGTTTATGTTTCGAAGTCTTCATGTGTTTATGGTTACATTGCAGTTTCTTCACCCTATTTTATTTATGTAGCCTTTTATAAAAATAGTTACTCATTTCACAACACAGAATGCTACACACTTTGACCATTGACAAAAAGATACTACACTTTAACCACACTTATCCAGAATTCAAAGATCACAACTAAATAGTAATCACAAGCTGCTAATTTATACTTTAAAAACATCATATTTAATTGTTATTAAAAACCTCGCTTTAGTCATTGTCACTACTTGCCAATTCGATATGTAACATATTAAATAGATATCATTAAATAATTGTTACTATAAAGCGTTTAAAGAAAAATCCAATCGAATACAATAAAATTCTAGCATTACAAAAGCAATATAGAAGTGTCTAATTAAAAAATAAAATAATCTCACCTTGCCACAGTTCATGAACTCCACAGCGTACTCTCTGAACACGAAGTAGACGTAGAAGTCGTCCTCGAAGCTGCCGACGAACTCGGGCTGGTTGAGCCACGTCAGGTCGTACTCCCGGGTGCGGAGCGTGCCCGAGTTGTGGGCCGAGGCGCCGCGCGTCCTGCGAGCGAAGTGGTTAAGTGTTTCGGTAGATGGCGTGCATATAATAATCATAACATATTATAAGGCACCATCTAAATGCCACCGACTGTGGCAAAGACAAAATATAAATGCTGATTGTTAATAATAAGGCGTTACTGCTTAAAGATTATATATCTCTTAGATAGCTCTTAAGAACATTGCTTTGTTTAAAACATAGTCATGTAGTGTTGGGTGTATGGTCGATTTTTTTTTGCGCGTACAATACATCTTTGTTACACTCGTTACTGAACATAAGCTTGTTTCATTTTCTTTCGGAAAGCCGGTTTTATAAAACAGGTAATTTTTCCCAAATTATAGGCCCACGCATCTACAACAGGTTACCGTCTGATATAAAGGATATTGCCTCCGATCTCATTTTTACAAAAAAAAACTCAAGTGTTTCCTGATCCAAAAGGCGTTTTATTCGGTCAAGGAATTCATGAAAGGCTAATTAATGTTAAATGGAAAGCTATAGTATTATAATTCCTAACGTATTGGAACGGGGTATAGCTACTCTATTGTCAATTTAATTATGTTTATTTTTCTAATATTTACAATGATACCTAATTTTAATTGTATATATTTCCGATATACCTATTGTATATAATAATGTAAATAACGCGTCTGTGACAATGTATGATCAATACAAATAAAGAATATGAATATGGATATGAATATAAGTAAATTTTCTACCTGTAAATGGAAGTCTGTGAACTGGCGAAGTCGGTAGGAGTGGCCGCATAGAATTCGCCGCTGCTGGATAGGATGGTAGTCACGTTGGAGTGTGGGTTGTACGGACAGTTCGCCACGCCGGACACCCATTCTGTCACCGTGTTTATTGACTCGATCTGTAACAAAGAATATGGCTTAACAAAAATATAACGGCCAAATGCGAGTCGGACTCGCGCACGGAGGGTTCCGCACCATCAACAAAAAATAGAGCAAAACAAGCAAAAAAACGGTCACCCATCCAAGTACTGACCCCGCCCGACGTTGCTTAACTTCGGTCAAAAATCACGTTTGTTGCATGGGAGCCCCACTTAAGTCTTTATTTTATTCTGTGTTTAGTATTTGTTGTTATAGCGGCAACAGAAATACATCATCTGTGAAAATTTCAACTGTCTAGCTATCACGGTTCGTGAAATACAGCCTGGTGACAGACGGACGGACGGACGGACGGACGGACGGACGGACGGACGGACGGACAGCGGAGTCTTAGTGATAGGGTCCCGTTTTTACCCTTTGGGTACGGAACCCTAAAAAACACCAAGATCGCAATATCGTCAAGATTTCATGGGGCTATTTTTTTCTAGTTTTCTTTAAGCGCCAATTAAACGCTTGTTTGAACAGTTATATATGAATATCACTGTAGCTAATGGTATTGGCTTACATAGCCACGAAAAACGTTGTCGCCCTACCTGACACTGTTTTCAATAGTCTGTAATAGACTTTAAGGCCAATGGTGCATAATAAGTACAAGTATAGCAAACCTCGGAGTTTCTCAAACTGAAGTCAAGAAGTGTCTTATTTCCGCGCAGATGATCTACACCCTTATTCATAAACGCTTGCTAAGTTAATCAGCTGATGATCATCGTTTGTCCCTCTCTATGGTATAACGACAGATAAGGACAAACGACGATCATCAACTGGTTAAGTTAGCAGCCGTTTATGAATAACGCCATTAGATTTTATCTTTACATGTATCTGACGTAAATCCTAACTTATCAAACTAGTGTTAACATACCTCTCTCCAGCTGCACTCAGGGCTGAACGCATTAGTTCCACACGCGAACAGCTTGTGGCCGTAGCTGAGCAGCACTTTGACGTAGTTGTGGCAATCGTCCTCCGTCTGGCCCTTGTCTTGGCACAGGTGGGACTTGTTGGCGGGCGCGGGCCAATCAGCGCGCTCTAAAGGACGGAGACCGCGCAACGAGAGCCGGTATAGCGTATCCCTGTGGTAAAAAGTAGTTTGTGTTACAAGGGATCAAAATGATATATTTCCGTCAAGGGCGTACATTGAATCCTGAATGAAGCGATGGATTCTAAAGTAGAATCCTGAGCGTAATGAGAGATTCAAGTGTTAACGCCCAAGACGAAATAATTTTGATACTATGAGGAAAATAAAAAAAATTTAGTGTTGACACAATCTGATGCTTAAATAGATTATTTAAGCTAAAAAAATAATGTGCAAAAAAATGTAAAAATAGTGTGCTAGAACAGAAAAGTGTTACTTTGATCCCTCCGAGCAGGGAGGAAAAGTGCCACTTTGATCCCTCCTAGCAGGGAAGAAAAAGCTCTTTTCCGAATAGGTGGTGTAAAAAAGTTTTTTGTAGTTTATGTTACAATTTGTAAACCTTATAACGAAGGCATAAGGTCCACTCTTGAGCATTGAATAGTGTATAGTACTGTTGAAACTTTATGAATACTATGCTGGTTGCGTACAGTTATTAGGTGTTAAACATACCAACAGCAGTGTGTGACGTTAAGTTTACATTGTTGACACACAATTTTAAAGACCGTTGCCTTTTACGAGGTATTTCATAGTGATTCGCCTGAATAGATGAATTTGCAGTAAGTCATGCAGTGTAGGCGCATTATTCCATTCTTACAATATTAACTTATCGCATACATTACAATAACACAACCCTTCGCTTACCTCAGCCTTATTAAAACATGTTATTGATTTTCTAGGGAAATATAGGTTATCGAGTGCATAATACGATTGTAACGTAATTTGTTCGAATGCTACTGGGTGTTCTAAGATTTCTAAGAATTAAGGAAACTCCAGCTACCTGTTGATGTTGTTCTTATCGGTAACGATAATTAACTAGAATATTTATTTATTTTTACTCATGATAGTATTAAAAATACCAATCGGTAAAACTTTTCGACCAAAAGCACACTTTTTAGTATATTGTTTGTACTCCATGGTTACAATCCTATACGAGTACAATAACCTCTAAATAAATACTCTCTCACACCTGAATAAACGAACAATACTTAATAATTCCAGGCAACCTTTAGATAGCGGAGATTGATGAATTAATCAAATTCAGTAGCCTTGTCTTGTACCTTACTTATATGTATGATGTTATAATATATTAGGTACCTAATGAACTTCAACAAATACTTGCATCAACGCTGTTTAATTAGTTAATATATGTGTAACGTGTATTTTATCATTTTTATACATAAAATCCTTTGGAACAGGGTGAAAATCTAAAAAACACCCCTAAGTATTTATAACCGGCAATGATTCGCAACCAAAGCTATAAATGTGCGAGTAAATAAGCCATAAAATAAGGCTATGCACTAGACCGCAGCGTAACCTAACACTCCGGCGCAATCGTACGTTTCCTATATCGAATGACCCCCACGGCCACCGCAATGACTTCGATCGGAGACAGGTAAATTATAACAACTATCAATCTCCATGCTGTTGTAGATGGTGCCGTTGTGAAGTAAGATCTTCGAGACGGGCCTAAATATTTTGTAAACACTTATTGAGCGAGCTTCCGTGCAGGGACCGCCGAAATTTTGCTATTGCAAGTGACTTGAAGTTAAAATTTGAAGTTCAAAAATGCGTGGCTAACGATGACAAGAGCCCATCGGGACCTCTGCACAGATGCCCATTTAATACCACAATCGTAAACCTTGTTAGCTATCAGTGAAAAATACGTAGATAAGGATGTCACTGCTTGTCTGTTCTGTTTGTTGGACCTCTGGTGTCCTCACCACAAATCCACGCAGCATAAATGAGTATCAATAAACATAGATCTCCAGTCTGTATTATGTTATCGGTATCTGCTTAATATATTGTTGAGTGTAATATTTCTAACGTTGTGCAAGCTGTGCACTATCCGATCGGGGGCTACTCTTGCAATAGCTATATGATTTCATATTTGTGTCGTAAATGTCGTAATTATAATCGTAGCATACAACTGAATACGTCCGGGAGGTGGAGGAATGATAAAATTGCAGTAAATTTTATAAATAACTTTGGAGACAAATTGCACAATGATTCAAACGACATATCATAAGTCTGTTTTTTGGCCTCCTGGCTTTCAAACAATCGCCAACGGCAAAAAACAGTAAATTAAACAGTTGCTAAATGTACAGCTTTAGTTAAATTAGACATGAGCTCACGTAATGGACAATTTTAATTGACTTGATTGGATTGACGGATCGTAATAATTGTTTGTATTCAGAGGCCAAAAATGCCAATTAAATTGTAACTCGTTTCTAAGATGATTAAGAAGATTTTCATGTTCTCTGGCAAGCATAAAAAATAAACTAGTTGTTTAACAAATATTTTGATTTAAAATCGTCTGTTTCTCACAAATATGAATGATACATACTTACAAATAAGGAATAAAAATGACTTGCACAAAAAATACAGATTTTTATGAATGACAAAAAACCTTTTACCAGTTTAAAACTATGCAAGAAGAAACTCAAAAGTTAATTAGATTTGAGTTGAGTTGATAATGGTTTGAGTTAATCCATTCCACTGTCCTCATTTTTTGTATACCACACTGCATTAGAGCTTCCTGCATGAACAGCGGACTCTAAAACCACTTGCTCAAACAGAACTGTTTTAATACTTGCCTATACACTCACTACTTGAAGGGCCCTCTAATAAAAGCTCGTATAAGTTCTTCTGAACAACTCACAAAACGCTGTTTTATAAGAGTATAGACTTAGTGGTATTGACAAAGTGCATTTCGGTACATTTCTCTTTCTGATCGCCGCAGCAGTTCTCACTGGCTAATGTTACGTGATCCATATACATCGTAAAGTTTTGTTTAAACTACCGTGCGTAAACTTTGTATTGTAGCCAAGGAAAACATAAAATGCTGCACTTGCTTGCTGGAATTACAATGGTCTGGTTTTAGGCTGTATAACTGAATAGGTATGTTGAAGATTCTTCAGTCGGTTAGCAGGCAACGTCGTGACTGCTTCTTGTTTTATTTAGGACTTAGCATTAAGCCGCGATTTGTCAATAAAGATTCATATCTTCTCGTGCAAAACATATACAGACATACTTATGCCGTATTACCCTCTCCACAGACTAGGTGCCTCGACCAAAAATATACATAAACTAGAAAGGTTTGTAATATGTTGTGAGTTTAACTGAGCATAGACCTAGGATACCTGTTGGTTGAGATTAAGTATCATCTGAAGCGTATAGGAGCTTTAAGGCTTGGCCAGACACAGAGCGCGACGCAGCGCCGCGTGATGCCGACGCGATGACTGTTCAAACAGGGCGCGCGCGGACCGCGCTCTCAACACGCCCTCATCGCGCGCGCGAACGCGGCGCGGCCGCGCGCCACCGCTCGCTGCCTAACGTCCGATCCGACTGATGTGACCCAGCGCGACGCGGCGGCCCGCCGCGTCCCGCCGCGTCCGCGCGGCGCAGCGCTGCGCGGACGCAAGGGGCCGCGCGGCGCGGGGCGCGACAGAAGCGGGGCGTGATACCGGCGGGACGCAGTCTGTTTGACGTCGGTAACCTGTTAGTTTGTGCCGCGGTCGCGCGGCGCGGACGCGTCGCTGCGTCGCGCTCTGTGTCTGGCCAAGCCTTTAAATCACGAGTCAACCGATTCACCGTATGTTTGTGGTGAAAATTGAGAGGCTAATATATTTTATCGTCGTACATGACACCAAGGTGAAACTTATTTCACCTCAAATTGTTTCCTTCGTTTTGAAGTACATATTTTGGTTGGTACCTTCGAGCTGATCTATGGACACAGGAGATGGCCATAGGAACTGTGCGATAAAACAACGTCAGCTGGATTAGATCCCCAAGAATTAAGACTTTTTATTTTACGGGATTCGAGTAATTTGCGGATAACGAGAGAGTTGACTACGCGTACCTTGAAAAGTGGCTTCTTCTAAACACACAAGTCTCTCCATTTAAGACAAAGTGTTGTAATACTAACGTAATGAAATATTTTAAATGAAATTTTTTTTTCTTTGATTGTCGCTTAAGTATTAATAAATACAAAATGACGTAATTATTTTGATTAAAAAAATATATTAAAATTGGCAGTTCGTTTTGTACGACGTCCGGTTAGTACGACGTAATATCAGCGGTCCCTTGTGCGTCGTTATAACCGGACTCTACTGTACCTAAAGTAGGACGTTTCTAGGGAGCCCGGGTATATAGTGCGTAGCTTGCCAAGCTTAATGTGTGGTCGTCATAAAAATCATACAATACATATTTATGCGTTTTATGGCATTTGATAATACGATACGATTGTGAGTTTAAATCGTGGCATATACTTAAGAGTTTCATGGATTAAATACATTTTAAGGTTTAACTCAGATATTTTATTCACTTGCTCTCAGGAGTCTCAGGTATCCTAGGTCTCAATTTTCCAGCACTAACATATAGTATATCTTAAGGATGGTATTTTAAGCACTACGTTCCCGGTAAGAATAAAACTGGCTTAGTCATCAACATGGCCTCATTTTTTCTGTGTTAAAAACTATGTATGTACTATAAAAGTACATAAAGTGGCTTATGAATGTATTCCATTTATAATGTGTCCATGTAATATTGCAACTTGCTGAAGCTATTTTAGAATACTATCGGGAAAAGCAACACGATCAGGAAGTTCAATATGAATTTAGTGAGTTAGATCAATAAACTTATCGGACCATTTACGCAAATCTAGACACGCGGTAGCGTGTCCAGCCAAGTTCATCTCTTTCTAGTTGACCTGACAATCGACTTGAATATTATTAGCCATATATAATTCCCAGTGGGGCTTATACTTTATCGATCCGAGTGCCAGTTTCATGAAAGTTATACGCAAGGACCGGAAAACCCCTCTTTACGCTTAATCCTATCCATTCGGTAACCCAATCAATTCGGTTACCTTATCATTCGGTAACCCTATCATACTGTTACCTGATTGTAACGGTAAGCTTATTGAAACGGTAACCTTAACCGTTAACCGAGTTAATCTCAAAACCCCATCGCGTTAGGGTTTTTGTTAGGGGTTTTTAACCGGTTTTTATTCAGTTATGGTAACCTTTATTATCGGTTGCTTATTGGTTTGCTACATTCGTATTTAGTGATGTGCCGTCAGTCAAATACTAAGAAAAATTGTTAATAATAAATTAACTACATATTTTATAATAGTTTATTTTGTTATTTTTGTCAATTTTCTTAATTTTGCTTATTTTAATGTTTTTGTTTATTTTATTTATTTTGTTTATTTTTTTATTTTGTTTATTTTACTTATTTCATTTATTTTATTTGTTATTAATTTTGTTAATTTTATTAATTTTATTTATTGTATTTACTGTATATATTGTATTTATTGTATTAATTTTAGTTTATTTACTTTATTTATTTTATTTACTTTATTTACTTTATTTACTTTATTTACTTTATTTGCTTTATTTGCTTTATTTGCTTTATTTGCTTTATTTGCTTTATTTGCTTTATTTGCTTTATTTGCTTTATTTGCTTTATTTGCTTTATTTGCTTTATTTGCTTTATTTGCTTTATTTGCTTTATTTGCTTTATTTGCTTTATTTGCTTTATTTGCTTTATTTGCTTTATTTGCTTTATTTGCTTTATTTGCTTTATTTGCTTTATTTGCTTTATTTGCTTTATTTGCTTTATTTACTTTATTTACTTTATTTACTTTATTTACTTTATTTACTTTATTTACTTTTTACTTTATTTACTTTATTTACTTTATTTACTTTATTTACTTTATTTGCTTTATTTGCTTTATTTGCTTTATTTGCTTTATTTGCTTTATTTGCTTTATTTGCTTTATTTGCTTTATTTGCTTTATTTGCTTTATTTGCTTTATTTGCTTTATTTGCTTTATTTGCTTTATTTGCTTTATTTGCTTTATTTGCTTTATTTACTTTATTTACTTTATTTACTTTATTTACTTTATTTACTTTATTTACTTTTTACTTTATTTACTTTTTACTTTATTTACTTTATTTACTTTATTTACTTTATTTACTTTATTTACTTTATTTATTTTATTTATTTTATTTATTTTATTTATTTTATTTATTTTATTTATTTTATTTATTTTATTTATTTTATTTATTTTATTTATTTTATTTATTTTATTTATTTTATTTATTTTATTTATTTTATTTATTTTATTTATTTTATTTATTTTATTTATTTTATTTATTTTATTTATTTTATTTATTTTATTTATTTTATTTATTTTATTTATTTTATTTATTTTATTTATTTTATTTATTTTATTTATTTTATTTATTTTATTTATTTTATTTATTTTATTTATTTTATTTATTTTATTTATTTTATTTATTTTATTTATTTTATTTATTTTATTTATTTTATTTATTTTTTTAATTTTATTAATTTTGTTTATTAAACATAACCTAACCATTGTTCATTAATTTTTGTCATAAGCATTTATTTATTTAATTTTATTGTTAAACATTTTTTTTTACTCTATTAAACATTTAGAAGACCTGACGTATTTTCCTTTAGGTATATAGTTAAATGTTCCCAAGTCTTAATTCAGGCGTTCTGGGTTTCTGGCTTATATTGATATAGCTTGCATTTTTATACTACATACATTACTACTTAATTCCTTTTACTCTTTCGGGTTTAAAAAAATCCCGTGAATTGGAGAAGAAAGTTTTGTTGGAATGTAAAAAGCATACTAAGTCTCAAGTCTCAGAGTTGGACTAAAAATAACTTGAATAAGAAGAAGAATAAGAACATACATTTTATTCTTATTCCAATCGATTTGAATAAGAATAATTCTTACACTCGTTATTTTAGAATAAAATAAAAGTTAATAAATCATGTCACTTTTATTTTATTAAATGAAAAATAAAAAACGGAATATTTATTCCAGGTGTAGGATTATTCTAAATAACGTTTTATTCAATTAGAATGTTAACTATAGATAGATAGTAAAATGAATGTTCGGTATTAAAACCTTCTCCGTTTAGTTATATTGATTTTATACATTTAAAACATTGACATATTAAAAGAGTGTGACTTTTCTATTTAGATTTGCACCAAAAACATGTATTCTTTATTAATAAATAAGAAACAACGATGATACGTGTTTAAATATACAATACATAATCCACTTCAATTTCACCCCTCTTTTCAATGGTCGGATTGATTTGAATTTTTTTTTAGCGTAAAAGATTTTATTGTGATAGATAGGTACATTTTTTGAAGTCTTCGAAACGGTGATGATAATTTTATAATGAAGCTACATATAAAGTAAACTGCGAAATTATAATTATGATGGTTCAATGTATATTTCTTTGCGTATTAAGTATGTATGTATTTTGTTTATGATTCCTATCAGCCTTGAGGTCATACGTGTGCTATCTCTTTCACACCTACGGAAAGTGAATGAGATAGTAAATTACTGCAGGTAAGAAAAGAGTCCTACGCTTATCAACTAGATTTGCAGAAAGTTGCAGGCGTGTTTCCACTTGAGACCGTCATTTATTACTCATTGGTAATAACAATAGGATTAAGTCGTGGTGTGGTGAATTCTTTGTCAGCATTTGCTAAACACGTGCGGCAAGCGTTGTGTCAAACGATATTAATATCTGTTAATTTCCGTCTAAATAATAAATGCAAATTTTAAATATCAGAAGAACTTTTAAAAACACCATAAGTCTTGGTAGTAACTCGGACACTGAAACCACATACTAAACATAATTCGAAAACAGAAAATAAACATGAGTATTTTCCCCATTTGTTCCTGCCCAACGTGACCGCCGCGATACATGAGGCGGGGACATATGGGAATGATTTAAATGAAGCGCCTATACCCATCTGTGCCCGGCGGGGAGAAATAGGAATACACCATATCGAGCCATTCCTTATCCTACCTTTAAAAACATCTTTCTTAGGGTTCCGTACCCAAAGGGTATAAACGGGACCCTATTACTAAGACTCCGCTGTCCATCTGTCTGTCACCAGGCTGTATCTCATGAACCATGATAGCTAGGCAGTTGAAATTTTCACAAATAATGAATTTCTATTGTTGCTATTACAACAAATACTAAAAACAGCATATAATAAATATCTAAGTGGGGCTCCCATACAACAAACGTTATTTTTTTGTTGGTTTTTGCGTAATGGTGCGGAACCCTTCCTGCGCTAGTCAGACTCGCACATGGCCGGTTTTTTTTATTCATAGCAGCTGAATTGTACCTGATGATTTAGATCACATTAAAAGAAATACGGGTATCGTCCAATACCAAGACTATGCGGCAGTAAATTAAATTTGTAAGATTTTATTGCATAAAATCAGGTATAAATTAGACAAGAAACATAGTAGTTTCTTGTCTAATTTACTTCTATCTATACGTAACGCCTATACGGCACCCAGACTGCATGTTTAATCTAGGAATATTATTTAGAATATAAAATCATGATCTTGGGGCACGGCAGTGCCCCCGCCAAGTCGAGCGCGAAGCAAACACTGCCGTACCATCCTTTACTGGAACCATTTCGCCGCATTTTCAGGCCCCTATTTGAGAACCTCTGGATAAGACCAGAACGCAGAAATTTTCGTCATCCAGTAAGTTATAATCACATACTTAAAATCCAATTTCAAGTCTGTAGGTCATTTAGTTCCGAAGTTAAGCGAAAGCAAAGTTTCGCATTTATGACACTCATTCACTCATGATCATCAGAATAGAACTAGTACTTCCCATAAACTCAGAGAGCTGAAATTTGGTACAGAGTTAGGGTTTAATGGCCACATAAAGGGTACACCTAAAAATATTGCAATATCACTCACGTTTTAAAGATCTAAGAACTGCATAAGTAAGTTTGTAATCCCATATAAATATATGATATTACAAATTTACTGTTGCAGTTCATAAATGAAGATATATTTAGTTATGATATGTGTATACATAGTATGGGTATGAGTACCCGAAAAGAAGGACTGCCTACAAAAAGAGATGAGATCCCTTAAAAAAACATTACATGTAAAAAGGTGCAAGTCTCGCAACGCTTTTACTACAAAAAAGTTTTGAGATGTAATGTGAAACCAAGTCGGTTATTTCAATCAGTGCCAGGGGGTATTAAAACCGTATCAATAAGATATCTTTAATTTGTAATACATATAATGACTTGGCAATCGCACATAATGCTTTACTCGTACCGTACTCGTAAATATGTGTAATGCTCAAACTGCAATTAGCGCTAGCGTTATGTTCAATTAGAATTATTTTAATAGGTGACGATGATCCTTTTGCCATTATGCAGCCGTGCGATGGCCAAGTCATTATACGTATTACAAATTAAAGATATCTTATTGATACGGTTTTAACACCCCCTGGCACTGATTAAAATAACCGACTTGGTTTCACATTACATCTCAAAACTTTTTTGTAGTAAAAGCGTTGCGAGACTTGCACCTTTTTACATGTAATATTCTTATTCAATTTTTTCACATACTAATTATTTCCGATCAAATTTATTTAAATAATTTTGACGGGAATAAAATCAACATGATTTTATTCTTAGGAATTCTTATTTAAATAATGATTTTATTCTTGAATGACCAACACTGCTTACTAAGTATGTATGTATCTATTTAATTTAAACAAAACTATTTCACCTAGCAATGTTATAGATACCCAATAAATATAATGAATTCTGGTATTAATGAAAGATTTGAAGTATTAAAATAAGTTTATTTATCACTGCTATAGATATATATTTTCTGATCGCTGCATTAAGCGGTACAAGGTAAATTACGGCTTTTAGCTCATACAAACTCACCGCATATGAAAACATTTTAAACTAAAGTCTATTTTTTATTCGGTAGACTAAAATGACATTTCATAGTATGAATGAACATCATGTGTCATTTCATTTCATACTGTGAAATGTCATTTTAGTCTACCGGATAAAGAATAGACTTTAATTGCTTATTATAAAATAAGCTCGTAATAACTAGTACATATGTCATTTGTTAACAATGGTAAAATATCTACCACAATCCACTAGCGCATGTATCTTTATCACAAAGTGATTTTTTTTAATCACTCTATCTCTATTCTCTGGAATCTAAAGATAAATTATACCTAACTATGTACCAGTAAAATTACTAGTTAGGTAAAAATTTTTCTTTAAATCAGTCTTTAATCTGTAGGTACATACCAAGTGTGAACCCGAAAATAAAAATAATAATCTAAGTAGCATAAAATATAACTATGTAAATAATAGCAGATATTACTAGGATAGGATGTTGTTTACTTGCAACCCCTTTTCTAAACATTTCTAAACTAGAATTGCTCCGAAACACAACAATAGGAACACACAGGTATAAAGATAAACAAAGGAATAACCACGCTGCCTGCGGCTGTCGCTCCAAAATAATACTGTAATCGCTCACTTATGTTTTCAACTTTAGCTTAAGGACTCAAAGTGCAATATTGTTTGAATTGACAATAAGCGAAGTTACCGGCAAAAAAACTTGTTTGTGCTGGAGGCTTCATAGACCGCCCATGCCAACCACGGTTATTCAATAATGAGTTGAATTTAAGTCTGCGTAAAGATTACAATCGTTTGAACTGGTTCAAAACCTTATTATGAGGTAACAGAATCGACTGGGTTTTTATTTCGGTTACCGGTAACAGGGGTTAACTCGATCTGATACGGTTACCGAATCAAAGTGTTACCTTATCAGACGGTTACCGTTATGGTAGGGGTTTTTATAACCACTTCTAAAATAACCCTATGAAAAACCCCGGTTAAGGTAACCGGTTCCGGTCCCTGGTTATACGGCATGTAATACGAGCATTTCATCGTTATTTTATTTTATTATTACGTGTATTATATTTCGTACAGGATTTCGTAGACAGGCACGTAGCAGATTCTGATTTCTACTGCTGTGTAGTGTGTAAACCACGCCATAATTATAGGTACACGACTGGCTGGTAATCTTCGGGCCAATTATACCCACTTTTCACGCGGGAGGGAGATGAAACTTGCGTCGTGACACTTTCTTATTGAAGGATTTTTTACGTACATACTTTATCCACAATAGATCTCGTAACAATTTCAATTTGAACGGTCGTTACAATATTTATTGTAGTGTTCTCTAGATTCATGAATTTCTTAATTTGTACGAGTCTTTTAAGTATTTACTTTGTTCCTCACATGTGCAGTTAATCTTATAGAAAAGGCAAACATATTTTTTTAATTCATTAACATACATGACGTGTAGTTACAGGCCCGCTAAGAAGATAAATCGCTCAAGTGCCATTACGGGAATGGGCATTAAGTAAATCTGCGTAACATTGCCCACGAGCAGCCCGTAACATTGCCCGCGATGCGAAATTCTAGGACGAGCCAGATTAGCGTGGCCTGAGAATCCGTGAGAAATATCAGTAGTTGAAGCGCGCTTTTATATTGGTTCAACAACGCGATAAACTCCAGCGAATGCAATGACACCCATTGCGTTTTTTGCCTCTACTCATTTCCTTTTACCGCGACATAATATTAACTACCAACAGCGGATGAACGAGTGGTCTTACACGTTTTTTACTTATCAGTACTTATAAGGTTTCTATTTCACGGTATTTTGAAGTCGCTCTGGCCAACTGGGAATACCTTGCTTTATACAATAAGATTTAGATATTTTTTGTTTGCCGTATGTAATTAATCACTGTCATAAGTCATCAGAAGTGCCGGTTGGAAAATGTAATGTCAATTAGCGACTAGCAAGTACAAATATATGCGCATACATGGACCTGCAGCCTACAGGTAAACAAAAAAGTTTATATACAAAGGTGCGTACAAGTAACTTTGTAGCCTGTAATAAACTGGTTTGACGAACTATTAAAGAAAATAACCTCTGCTCGATATTAACTACAGATTTTAGAATTTTGAAACTTATGAATACTAAACCGGTCAAGTGTGATTGCATAGAAGATTTAAAGGACTTTTATTACGTACTTGTTAGGTAAGTTGTCATATTAAATGTCTAAGATATAGACAGCAGTAGCAGCTAACCTACTCTAAACAGTTTTATGTAGGTACCGAACATTAGAAAAATGTATATAAATTTCATAAGATCAACTTCCTCGCTCCTAAATCGCATACAATCTCGCGATCAATAGGCACGAAATTACTCAACAAAATACCAAGCGCCAGACAACATTATTATGCATTTGCAGCGGCCTCAAACGCGAAATCAAGCCATTTGTATAGGTGCCTAGATTGAGTTGCAGTGACATTCCGCCATAACCTGTCCGGTGCAATGATAAGCAAGTACCTGACAGGTGAATGACTCAGTGTTTGTACAACTTATTAGGCACCATTTATCAACATTAAAATCGTATTAAGATAACGTTTACGGGAATGTTTTTTATCGTTTGTGTTGTGAGTAGCAACGCGCCGAGTTTATAAATTGCAAATGATACAGATACAGGCCCTAAAACAATTCAAAATATTGCGGTGTAAAATTTATTTCTTTTAATTTTCGTGAAACGGAACTTTCTTTCAATTTTCGTGAAAGGTTCCGGATACGAGTATGTCCGAGACAGATCCTGCGTTTATTTACGAGAATATTGTCCACCTTTTACATTACTAGTTGTGACAGCAATTACGCACGCCTTTTAAGCTATCTGTAGCCAGTCGACCGTCTCAATCAAAAGTCATTGTAATCTGCGAAACCTCAAACATGTCCAGTTTTTTCCGTACTAATTGACAGTCAACCGTAAACATGTTAATTAGGCTTGCAAGGCCGGAATGCATTTCGGTGTAGGTACATTCGCGGACATAAATAGCTAAGGCACTCACCTTGCGCCCACGATCAGCTGGTCCCTTGCCACATCGAACAGCAGTTGTGAAAATGACTTAGTGCTGTTATCTTGGAACATATCGCTGTCGGACGCCAGGAGATCTATAACGGGGGAAACTCGTTAATTTGCAACAATGTAAACATGACATACCCAAATTAAGAGGCAGGGGAAGTGCTGTTATTACTCATTTACCGAGCGTATCGGCCTCAGGTATAATAATTATAATCTCCCATTATTACATATCTTTTTTACTGATCTAAAGGACATCACTGACTTGGTTGTCTCTAGGCTTGGATAACAGGTGTTTAGCTAAATGAGGACATTCAATTAGAGATCAAAATTGCGAAAACCCGAAATCGTTCGCCGTTCGCATAATATCTGGGATACAGTCATGTCCTTTTAGCTTTTAAAAACTTAGGTCGCCACTGGCAAGCCGAGAAGAGCCGGAGGCAAAGCGCTTAATAATGGAAATAACAGCAGCACAAACCAATTAACATACGAAAACTTCACAAAAATGAATACGTATCATGTTTAATTTCTCACGAGCGCGGCATACTCTCGTGCCTGCTATATGGTAAATACTCTATTAGCTGTGTAAACTTTACGACGGCACGTCCATCAAGCAGATAACTCGTACGAGCTGTTTCGCGGTAAATATTTAATGTATTTACGATTGTTAATTAAAGCTTGCGAGTGCCGGGACGACCTCAATGCAAAATGTGGACGGCGGCTAAGAATTAAACCTGTTCACATATTCTTCACGTGTATTGTGGTCATGAAAAAACATTTCTGAGTCGCTTTGGGGCTTGATTAATTCGAGATGTCGCCGCATTTGCATTTTATCTCTCAACAACGCATAATGCGTTAGCATACGCTCTCAATGTCAACGAACTGAACGTAAGTCAACTTTGTAGCAATTTTTTTATTCAGACACCGAAAACAAATGAAAAAACTCTTTTGTGTTCACCGGCTTTTCAAAAAGCTGGGAACACTTGTACGTTTAAAACTTACGTGAAAACCGTATGTTTATGGGCAGTAAACGAAAATAAAGAACCTCACCTTGTCTGTTGACTATCCTGAAGTCATCTTCGGGCAGTTGACCCTTGCTCAAAGTTCCGAGTAGTATTAAAGCAGCGACTTTGTACAGTCTGGGCCCCATCATGGCTGGCGGTTAAACTGTCGGACAAAAGATAAGCTCACATTAAACACAAAGGCAGGCACTTGACGTGTTCTCTCCATAAATAGAGGGCAGGAACTCAAACCACACGGCGCTTCCATGCACCTAATAGAAGTTTTATGCAAATTACTGTCTATTTTTATTACATACAAGTTAATTACTGAATCTCTCCTTTATGATAGCCGAATGGGTCGGATGCTCTAGTTCTGATACAGACTGGTCCAATGTTTTAATCAATAAGCCAGTTTGAAGTAAGCTTAACATGCAAAAGGCTCATTGAAAACGGTCAATATTCATTTTAAGTTTTTGTTACAATAAAAAGTGGTCTGTCTCGTAATAAGTAGGTAGACTAATAAATAAGTCAATGCCAATCGTATCGTATGACTATATCATATGCGTAATGTTTTATAACTACCAATAGAAGTGAATTGACTAGATGATTTCTCTCATCAGCGCGATTGGTGTTTTTATTTTATCTTTGGAGAGCGCAACAGTGTCGTGATAAATTATTACGTTATTGCATCGATTAGTTGGTAATGCAGTCATCAGCGCATCGTGTACAGGTTTTTGTAATCATTGTTGTATTTATAAAGGTCGTGATTGAAACGGTACTTATTTATATTATACTTACTAACAATTCACATGGGAAACGTTTGATTTAACATCACCTCATGACTCAGGATAATCCAAGATGAGCAGAGATGACTACAAATAAAAATGAAAATGAAAATATTTATTTCAGACACCAGGTATCCATATTTTTGTCTACAAAACTATATTAGTAGGTAACAAAGAAAAATAAAATAAAACTAAAACTATAAAAATAAACGTTAATTATAGTAAAATATATAATGCTCATTGGATCTTACATGTATTGAGATCCAGTGAGTTATAAGAGGGCTATCGACCCTTTCCGCAATCACCTTCAGGAGTGTGTTAGAGCTGTCCCGCACGCCACAAATGAACCTTTGATTCTTAGTTTTCGAATCATATAGGAAATAGGAATATTATAGCGAGATCGTGATGATATATTTTGCCAATAAACTATTAACGCTAAAAAAATACTGCACTCGAAAAAAAAATACTTTAGTTATAGTAATCATTATATGTATGGTTACTTGCAAGATTTGTACTATTTGTAGGTATTCAATTAAAAGTTTCACTGAATGGATCCGTCATCTATCCGTATGTTTTTTCCGGCATGACACGATTCAATCAGATTCGTCTTACTGACAATAAGGAAGAACGGAGGTCACACTACTGATATCTACGAATATGATAGTGCTTTTAAAAATAACCAGTAAATACTTAATACTGATTTCCTATAAGTAATACACTATTGGAGAAATGATTAGGAGTATACAAGTCAATATAATACAATAAAACAATAAAAAATACAATAAAAGTCACCTAAACATAAAAAATTGCTTACAAAGGTTGGACCCACTAGACTCAACAATACGACAACATTTTTATCGAAGCGTTAGCTTAGCATGATATGACGTTGCTGACTCAATAGCTAATCAAGCCCTTATGCTTGTTATTATTGAGACATTTGTTTGTGTAAGACTAATAATTATGCCAGCGTAGGCCGATCCATCATTATTTAACCAACTAACAATTTTCGTAACCCACAACAGGCCGTCTGATAACACACGTCTGCTTATAAATTCACTATTTAATCTGTATTAAATATATGCCTCAAGTGCGTTCAATAGATTCGACCCACATTTCGAGAGCTCCGTTTCATATCTGAAAGATAGGTGTATGATATTTACATTAGGCAGAGTACAGATTAGACTAGACAGACAGACGAGCGGATATAGCGCATCGCGAATTCTAGTACCTATCCAGACTATCTACCTCTTACTCGTAATTTATCATGCAAAACATGTCACTTCAGTGCACTGTTTACTGGATCCAATAACTGTTGTGGTGTGTAAGAGTTTGAAGAGCACAACTAAGCTATTTACTAGATCCCTAAGAATCTACCGTGCGTAAACGCATTCCCACTCCATAAAAAAAAGCGGCCAAGTGCGAGCCGGACTCGCCCATGAAGGGTTCCGTATTTAGGCGATTTATGACGTATAAAAAAAAACTACTTACTAGATCTCGTTCAAACCAATTTTCGGTGGAAGTTTACATGGTAATGTACATCATATATTTTTTTTTGTTTTATCATACTCTTATTTTAGAAGTTACAGGGGGGGGGGCACACATTTTACCACTTTGGAAGTGTCTCTCGCGCAAACTATTCAGTTTAGAAAAAAATGATATTAGAAACCTCAATATCATTTTTGAAGACCTATCCTATAGATACCCCACACGTATGGGTTTGATGAAAAAAAATTTTTTGAGTTTCAGTTCGAAGTATGGGGAACCCCAAAAATTTATTGTTTTTTTCTATTTTTGTGTGAAAATCTTAATGCGGTTCACAGAATACATCTACTTACCAAGTTTCAACAGTATAGTTCTTATAGTTTCGGAGAAAAGTGGCTGTGACATACGGACGGACAGACAGACGGACAGACGGACAGACGGACAGACGGACAGACAGACAGACAGACAGACAGACAGACATGACGAATCTATAAGGGTTCCGTTTTTTGCCATTTGGCTACGGAACCCTAAAAAGGTCCCTAAGAATCTCTCCAACTGCTATGTAAACTCCGAAATATAGATTAAAATAATCATTTGAAATGGCGCTTACAGATAAGGTGACCACGATCTCGAGGTCAAAACATAGGTACTATACAACACACAATATACTGACAGTCTATACGCACCTTTAAATTTTTTGTTAGCGTAAGCTACTGTAGGTAAATACCTAAAATATAAATAAATATTTATATCAAGTAGGCGCGGCAGGTGGATAACCGCTTGGTAAATAAGATCGATAAAAACCGTATCAATTTTATAGAAGTGCTTAAACATTGATTAAGTACTTAGTAAGTGGGCAATCACCTACATCTGGACAACTATAGTCATTAGCAACAACATCTATAGTTGACTTATTAGTTAAAAGTAGGTTAAAACGAAATCAATCATATGCTGCGTAGTTAGTTGATACGAATTATTATGTAGTTACGAAGAGCCCATTCATTTTTAAACGAACATTACAAATAACTCAAAAATAAGTACAATCACTTATATTTAAGTGCAAGGTTATTACCCCGTTTTTAGGGTTCCGTATTAAGTGTACTTTTTGTTATGCCTACAAAAGTCAGTTTATTTTCTAATTCTGGACACTACTTTCAGTGTGTAATGGAAGTTAGTACCTATTACTTAGTAGTTACCACTAATTAGTGGTTAAGGCACTACTTCAAATAACCCTGATGACCCTTAATAGCTCTGTTGTATTTATAATGTATTTAGCATTTTCTGTAATTATTTCGCGGATTTAATTAACCCTCGATAACAGTTGTTTGTTATTTTATTAACGCATACTATGTTGCAATAATAATAATGTTTAAAGTATTTTAAATTAGTTATTACAATTCAGGCAGAGCAAGTGTGTTAATTGCCTTCGCAGGCCTGATTTAAATCGTAATCGTGTGGTGGAGTTAACAACAGTTAACGCAAACAAGGCACGACCTTAAACAAACAAATAATTTTAAAGCATTACCGCCTGATTAACCCGGTTCGATACGGAAAGTGTACACATATAGTAGTGCTCCTTTACAGATAAGATATACCGGCACTTATATGTTATCGCTCAATAAGTATAGTAATGGAAAACGTGCGTTACGGATTATGCAATCCTGTAATAGGAGTTTGGAGTTCAAACGGTATGGGGTTAACAGCGTAGGTATCATTAGAAATACATAGTGTATAGTTGGAAGCCAATTTAGATGAGCTCAGGCTCGACATTTGTCTCATTTCACAAGTATGACTTATTGCGGTAGTTTTTAACACAGTAGTTGTCATGGAAATGGTGACCACATGAAGATCGTGGTTCATGTCCTTATTTCTACAAAAACCTGGTTTGCCGGTGCATCTTCACCCGGTTGTCTTAAAAGGGATTGCACTCCAATATTATGTGGTTCAGTATCGCGTAAAGGTTTTTTTTTATTTAGTCAGTGAACTGATAATCGGATACCTCTTTTCTTGCCGTCAAACGTAACCTGTTAGTAGAATCTTCTCCCAAACAGGTACAAATTTGATGTGTACGTAGTGACAGTAGTGTATTTCATAAGACAGAAAAAATGTTTGCAAACAGTTTCAAAACGCATATTAAGTATATAAAGCCATAAAGACATCAGCCTATTTGCTGTCCTCGGCAAGAAAACGAGTAAACGAGCCAAATGGCTGCAATATGTACACAAATGTCATCTAACCGACTAGTACACGTAGTTGTAGGTATACTAATGGTCGATAAGGTAATATTCCACCGGATGCGCAAACCAAAACAAAAATAGAATAGATGCAACTATGCAAACTTGCAAAGCCAAGCAGATGGGTGTTGTTAACATGCGGCAACAAGGTATCATTTTGCACGTTTATGAAACAAAACTAGATTCCGTCATGACTGAGTCTTGCCAAGATCCGGTTGGTTAATAAAAAAAATTAAAAAAAAACAGTTTGCATGTGACACCTCTACAAAGGCTTGTTCGCTTAGGGAGGAAAAAATGACCATTCTTGGATAGAAATCCATCTATTCATATCTATCTAGTTATTGAAGTTTCCACGTGCGTGTGCATAACAGGGCGCCTACCTACTACTAAGACAAAAGGCTACCTCCAGGTCCTCCAGGATTTCCTCCTTTTCTCTTTGAATAAAAAACATCGCCAAGTGAAAAATAAGTTATTCAGAAAATCTATCAAATAGAAAAACAGCTTTGTGGAAAGGTAGAGTTAAACTGTGTTCGTCTGACGGGTTTTGACGGCTAGGTTGCGGAAACATGTTCATGTCATCGTCATCATACACATGGAAAGCTAAAACGCCCCAAAAACTAATTTGGGTGTGGTACATTTTCGCAACCACTTTCGTACTGGATTGTATATAATTGCAGGTACGTAGACAGAGCGCGTACGTGCCATCGGCCGTGTTCACACTCG
The DNA here is from genome assembly GCF_948474715.1 of Cydia amplana. Lineage (NCBI taxonomy): Eukaryota > Metazoa > Arthropoda > Insecta > Lepidoptera > Tortricidae > Cydia > Cydia amplana. The sequence continues at coordinate 5,995,889 of NC_086069.1, read as the reverse complement.
TGTGTTAGAGTCGGAACACATAAGTAGTAAACAAACTGAACAATGGAGGCCCAGAGTCGGAACAAGGGCCACTGTTTCTCGGAATAGCGTCGGGCCCATATATCAGAGTGAACTGGTTAGGTTAGGATCGCGCGTGCGGCACGGTAACTTTTGGCTGTAGGTGTACCTACGTATACCTAATAATTTTTTGGTCTTGTGCGTAGTCAACACATGTCATATAATTCGCCAAAGACGCCGTTTCGTGTCGGCCTCATTTTTCTTTTTTGCGGTGAACTCTGAATCGAACTATAGTTCGTTTTTTTTGCATTAGAAAGAACTTGAAAGGTAAGCGATTTTGACAAGTCTTTTAATTGAAAAACACTTTTTAAAAATCAATAACTATTACTTGTGAAAGCAGAAGACTATAAAATATCGTATTAGATTCATAATTGTTACATATTTACCGTAACTTATTTTTAAAATGTGTTTTTAGGGTTCCGTACCCAAAGGGTAAAAACGGGACCCTATTACTAAGACTCCGCTGTCCGTCCGTCCGTCCGTCCGTCCGTCCGTCCGTCCGTCCGTCCGTCCGTCCGTCCGTCTGTCACCAGGCTGTATCTCACGAACCGTGATAGCTAGACAGTTGAAATTTTCACAGATGATGTATTTCTGTTGCCGCTATAACAACAAATACTAAAAACAATAAAATAAAGATTTAAGTGGGGCTCCCATACAACAAACGTGATTTTTGACCGAAGTTAAGCAACGTCGGGCGGGGTCAGTACTTGAATGGGTGACCGTTTTTTTGCATGTTTTTTTGCTTGTTTTGCTCTATTTTTTGTTGATGGTGCGGAACCCTCCGTGCGCGAGTCCGACTCGCACTTGGCCGGTTTTTCAATTAAAAGACACATCAAGATTGTTTACCTTATTTCTAATGCTAAAAAAAAGAACTATAGTTAGTTTTCATGATGTGAATATCGTACCTAGGTAGGTAGGTAGATACTTGGAAATAGTTGTAGGTAGGTAGATATGATAGTAATTTATGTAAGCATTCATTAAAATCAAGTGAGTAGGTAATGAATTTAAATTCTTAATGAAGCATTGACCATGAAGAAGTCAATGGCATTGGCAGGAGCTCAAAGAAGATATTGTTGTATCTCATGTACACACACTTCATTGTTTTAAGTATTCATGCGACTCTCCTAAAGTGATTGGGGATGTGCAAAAAGGTAAACCTAGACTTAAGTTTTTAGTCTGGTACTGTAACATTCCTCAGATAGGTCGAAAAATTTGCACCAACCATTTAAGTATGATCTATCCAAGATGAACATATTTCTGGAAACAATCAGATGAAATATCAACCTTATTCTCTATGGAAGAAAATTTTTACAAATGTTTATCAGAAATAATTTCAACCATACAAACCAGTTAAAACAGACATGTAAAACATGACATAAATTAATTTTACAACTGACAAGCTATTATTCCTGGCAACCTAACAAATGACTAACTCTGCCTCATCAGACAAACTTAATTGAGCTTTTTAGTACTTCAGCATTAGAAAATTTAGAAAGGGACCTATATTCCTTAACAATTTAGATAACCTCTTCTCTTAATTAAGGAACATTTTATAGCGAGTTGTACTAGAAGTTTTGATGGTAAGAATTTACACAGGACTCATTAACTCTTTAATGTTTTTTTTAGGATTCATATTTCAAGGAGTGCTATGTGGGTAGGTAGATAGGTAAATAAATTTATATGATATGTATTTTTTTTATAAATATTACTTTGTTTCTAATCGCAATAAGTCTAAACAATATTTAAAATGCTAAACTCTCATTTTGATTGGATCACTCAGCGACTACTAAACAATAAATGAGTTTGGCCTCATCTAAATGGTATTGTGGCCATGGTTATGATTTGATGTTCATTGTGAGAGTAATTTGCATTTTCGTTGGCACCGCAGCCGACAATTGAAGCTTGCAACATGTAATCAAAGTTTGAGGCAAATTCAACTTGTTTTTTAGCTGTTTGTGACTTAGCAACCATTAAAAACTATTATTTCGATATTAGTTGTTACCTATACAAATATACCTAATCATGTTCAGACAAAAATATCAGTAAGTAAGTAGGTACCACTGGGAATTAGTCTAATAATCTTGAACAACCACCACCAGCAAAAATAACAACTACAATTCTACTACCATATTATTAAATGTATTTTGAAATCAAGTGCATTAAGCATACAAAGTTCTAGTTTTTTTGAAGTGCATCAAGCATACAGAGTTCTAATTTATATTGCAAGTTCCAAGATTTATGTTGACACAGACTAAAAATGATGTGGAATTGTATCCCTCATTTTTCTAATGAAGTCATCCACAAAGTCATTTTGTCAGTTTGATTTATTCAGGTAAATTGTACATGGCTCATTTTGCTCTGTGGCCCCATTGTTTTATATTTACAAACAAAGATGGTGTCATTTCCATACAAAATGGAATGTCTATTTACATGTGTGTAAACTGATTTATGAGTTTGAGACTCATTATGTGTTCCATTTGGTTGTTAACTTAAAGTGGAAAAGGAGCATAGAATGTGAGAGTAGGTCTTATTTATAAATATTCCTTTTATGCCTTAGAAATTAACTATTTCGAAAAAAAAATTCTAGCTCCTGTTTACCTTAGTTAGACTAACAAGCAAGCAAGCTGATTTCAGACATCAGGGCATTTTAAACATATGTTTCTAATAAACATAGCAAGTACATATAAATCTAGATTTACTAAAGTTCTAACCAGTGTGTGGGCATAGGGATAGTGATATTTTAACTAAACAAGTTTACAAGCTGCAGGTATGGCAAGTAAAGGTTCGGAAAAGGCAATTGTATAGTGTGTGGGCTTCCCTACCATTATATTATTTGCGTAGGCACATAAAAGTTTCGCAAACATCCTTCCAACACAGTTATTGTTCGAAACCAGTACACATCTTCACACAAATTAGGTTCACAACTCTCATAAATCCCCGTGCGTGTATTTATAAAAACATTTAAATGAGTTTTGATTGTTTTGAACTCGATTTCTGTGAGTTTTGAACTTATAAACAAAGATGGGTTCCAAATTTGAAAATTCGAAAACATTCAGGGAGGATTATGAAACTTATGAAGTTAATATAAGCACGATTTAACTTAAAAATTGCATGCGAAAGTAGAGTCCGTGAAAAAATTAAGTTACGAAACAAGACACTTCATTCTTACCATAAACGTTATGTGGGTGAAGTCGCAACAAAATTCAAGTTCCAATAATCCAGTGGCGCGAGTGAATGAAGCCCATTCTCCGATATCCAGTTTAGACCATTGTTTAATTCATCACTATACGCTTTTTGTTTCGTATAACTCGTCCGGATCACTGTTTATATTTTGTTGACACAAAACGAGGTTGTTGCCGTTTGCTCTTCTAACATCTGGACTTTACTTGACAGATTTCACTTGATGTAACTAGTAAATTTATATATTTTCACAGCATTGAGACACCGTTTACGAAGTAATTCGAGTCAAATATTGTAAAACAAAAGTTATACACTTGTAAAAAGTCAGTGAACAAGCCAAGGCAGCAAGTGGCTGGCAGGGATTGAAAAAATAACAAAAGCGACGACCACCGCCACGCAGAAGTGTGCGTGAATGCGCGCGCGCTGCTTGCTAGCTTGCTACTTCTCCCGCCTGCAGAAAATATTGCCAGGTTTAAATTTATTATCTCCGAAAAAAATCCTGGTGAGCTGAACTCGATTACGTGTTTGAAATTTTTATAGCTGGTCAACCAAATCTTGTCAGTAAAAAAAAGCGCGAAATTCAAGTTTTCTATGAGACGATATCCCTTCGCGCCTACATTTTTCAAATTTGCCGCCTTTTTCTACTGTCAAGATCTGGTTGACCAAGTATATATTCTTATAAAAGCAAATAAAGTAGAATTTCTTTTGTCGCCACGAAACATAGATAAAAATATAATCTAAAAAATCGAAATTGTGTGATGTAATTAATGGACGACCCCAAAAAGGCGCGAAATTCAAATTTTCAATGGGAAGTCAACTCTTCGCGCCTTCATCTTCTAAATTTGCCACCTTATTCTACTGACAAAGCGGGTGTGCCGGACCGGAGTATACATGTACAGTTTTAGAAGCTTTTGAAAGTCTCAAGCATTGGCAACATTATACCAAAAAACCGAGCCGGCTTAAGCATGACGTTTCATCAATTTTAATTTCTGCTTAAAAATAAATGGCACCATACTGCCTATGAGGCTATGACCAGGGCCGGATTAACCCTAAGTCAGAGTAGGCAACTGCCTATGGGCCCCGCTTCGGCTAGGGGGCCCCGCCTTGGCTAGGGGGCCCCGGCGGCCCCGCGCGCGCCAAAAACAATATTTGTTTCATATGGCCAAAATTAGACCACCACCCTCACACCTCCCAAAAGCCCAAGACAGGGTTGAGAGGAGGAAAAGTGAGGAGGCTTCACCCAGCAATGGGATCTGCAGTCAGCCCCAAAACAAAGTTAAAAAAACAAGAATAATAACAACCTGACTGTAGAACAAACTAAGCTTTAATAATTAATAAAATGGCCAAAATTCATAAATATTGTTTTTATTGTACCTAAATATTTATACCTACTTAATGTCCAATATCAGTTTCTCAGATACACGATCATTAGATGATTTTGTCAATTATGTTATTTTATAGATTTTCAGGCTCCCGAGGGCCTAATACCTCATCTCCGAGTAACTCTTGCTTAAGACATATTATTGTCGAGTAACATTTGACGATTGGTTCGTGTCAGAGCGCTGCTTTCTTACAGTTCGACCTTCGGCGTCGCTTTTTAACAAATATAAACATTGATTTCAGAAGCTTGGCCTTTTGCCTCGCATGAAAGCTCACCTCGCTGGTTATAAGTACGCTTCGGGCTTGTTAAGTAATATGGAGATTGCTGAGCTCGACCTTCAGCCTCACACCTCCATTTTTGGTTTGTCTTCCAAATCTCCTCTTCTTCAGCTTAATAGCCTTTGGCCTCGCTGCGCCAAGCTCGGCCTGCGGTCTCGCTTTTTAATACAATGGACATTGGTTGGCGTCTGTGCTCTAGCTGAGCTTATCCTGTAGCACGGCTTCGACCTCGCATGAAAGCTCGGCTCACTGGTGAACTTCGAATTTTTAGGCCCGGCCCGGCCTTTTTAACATGCTTTCACAAATTTTTAACAAAAAATTTCGCGCTCGCTGCGCTCGCGTTTTTTTGCTGCTTTTCTGGTTGACCCTGTACCTACCTGCTAACTTGACTGGTGAATGAATAGGAATTTAAACCGAATATCTTATGGAATGGAATATCTTTATTATTACGTTAATTTTAATCATGTGGCTCGGCGTATGGTATTATGGTCGGACAATCGCTATTCAGCCTCGCACAATATTTAACTACCTATTGAGAAAAAAAGGGCTCTCCCCACACTTGACGCAAATATGGATTCGGCAAAGACTGATAGAAAAAAGCTTTATGTCCACGCAATAAGAGCGAAAAAGACATCGCTCGGCATGTTCGGATCGGCTCAACCAACACCTGAAGGTTGAAATTATAACCATAAACTTACTTCCCTGAACTGAAAAATGAACATTATGTATGCAGAATTGACTGTAAGGGCCTAAGGGGGCCCCGAGCATTGCACTGCCTAGGGGCCCCGACATGCTTAATCCGGCCCTGGCTATGACAGGAATTTCTCTCAAGTAACGGCTGCGTAGCGTGAAACTTCTAATCTAGAGTTTTCCATAGGTTACGGTATCCTATACTTTAAGGCGTATTGTACGTAATTTTGCTACCACCGTAGCATAATAAAAGACAAAAGATAAAATAATAGTGTCTATAATACAGGGCGTTTTTTCAACAACTATATCTAGCCATATTGTGCGAGGTGATTATGTAGGCCATACTGAACAACTTTTTCTATGGGACCAATTCCGAAATCACAAAAAATATTTTTGGCCGTTTCTTACTTTTTGGTCGAGTGGATGTCGACGTTTTCTATGGGAAGGTTAAATTTTTTTGAGATTTCGGGGTTGGGCTCATAGAAAAAGTTGTTCAGTATGACCTACCTAAACACCTTGCACAATATGGCTAGTTGTTGAAAAAATGCCCTGTATAATAGGTTTGTTCAAAAACATTCATAATCCAAGAGTAGGTTTATCACTATAAATATTTTTGTCACGAAATATCACAGATTTCCAATAACCGGCAACACCGCCATTCAATGTCAGGCTTTGATTGCATACGTATACGGATGTACACGCACACTGACGACACAGTGTTACGATTGGCCAAGAGCTTTGTGAGTTTACCTCAGCCCGCGTACGAACGTCCTTGCGGCCAGCGGCCACCGACCGCGGTGCCTCCATTAACTAAGTATGTATAATGTATAGTATATGCATGGGTCTATTACAGAATCCATGACTATGATATTGATATTGCAGGTTTTTAAAGAATCAAATATGAGAATACATTTATACACTGAGAATTACTTTACTTAAAGATTAAAGTAAAGCAAAATTAATGAATTATGATATTTATGATATTGTGGTATACTTTGGGGTAAATGGTCATGTTATTGGCCTTTTTTAACCGACTTCAAGATTTCAAAAAGAGGGTAACAATTCGGTCAATCAGCTAGGTACTTATGTAGGTACTTTTTAACTTCCTATTCCTATATGTACCATCATAAGAACTTAAGAAGTAGGAAGGATATGGTGGGCTTGCAAAAAAGTCAGTTACTTAAGTGAACACTGCCGGAAGGAGCAAGTTAAGGTAACATAATCTGTAGTCTTATGTTTCCCTAAAGTAGGTAGATATAATTAAGTATTAAGTTTTTGTTTGTGTTTTTTTTTAATTGTATTATTGTATTTATATTATTGATTTATAATTAGATATAAGAACTGAATTTATTACAAAAACTCTGGAATATTTACATACTAAACGATTATATTAAGCATATAGGTACCTACCTACCTACACTTCCGATCGTCGTAAGTCTTCTGGGTTTTAAGCAAAACACTGGTCTATCTATAGGCAAAATATTATTTAAAGGAGTTTGACCTGAAAATAATAATTTCATTTAAGTAGGTAGTTAAGTAATGAGTATTGAGACTATTGAGTACAGTACAGTACCTTACAGATTTTAAACGAAAGGCACTTACTTGCATAGTACACTTGGCACTTACTATCTAAATCTTATTACAAGTCCATATTTTTTAACCATTGATGGGGTACCGAAAATGATGTAAATATTTATATAATACCTGCTACAATACCAACTTATCGTTGGTATTGGGAGAATCAACTAAAACTTATATTTGAGCAGGGTGCTTCCTGTAACAGGAGCAATAAATTAAACTAAAGGCTGTACTCCTCAAACTGACCAACATTTGTTCAGCAACTTTTAAAAATTATGATTCCTTTAGACTTCCTCTTTTTCATACAAAATAAATATTGCCTTCAATGTACGCTGACATCAGTGTCGTCCAGTTTGACGTTGCTTGTCACGCTTTAAACATAACAAAATTTGCAATACATTGCGTCTTAGAATAAACTTTAAAGTTTTAAAGTGTAATAAAAATCAAAACATGAGTTATTTTCAAAAGTTGCTGAACGAATGTTGGTCAGTTTGAGGAGTATAGCCTACAGTTTAATTTATTGCTCCTGTTACAAGAAACACCCTGTATGGTAAGTATGTAAGTGGAGTCACCACCGGATTGTTGCGCCATTTAGGGTCGCAGCTAAATTGGTTGTTCCATACTTACGCTATGGAATGTCCAATTTAGCTAGAACCCTAAATGGCGTAACAATCACGGAGCGTCACTGTCCCTTACCTATATTATAACCGTTCAAGATTTTTGATATGATTATAATTAGTTTCTAATGTAGTACGGGACCAGCACGTAACCAGTTAAACTTGTTCCATGTTATGTAAGTAGGTATTAGGTAGTTATCTGTGTGTGTTTTTAAGTATTCTATTTTTCTCACAATAAAGAATATGGATCATAATAACTCCATATTTTATTTCAAAAATATTTTTTATATATTTTTAATGGATAAAACGCATCTTTCTCCATCATTGTATGTACTACACATATTTGAATTGTTAGCACAGAACGAGTAATGATTTTTTAAAGAGGTGTTCCCAAATATTTCATGGTTGGGGCTATATGGAAATCGATGGGTCTCTCACTGGTTTTTACTGAATTTTTAAGCTTGTGTTGTTTTAAACGTGACTGTGCCTATTTGAGACGCTTTAGAAACGAACGCCTAAGGAAATAAAAACACGGTAACCACAATTTTCTAATAGATTTCGGGAAAAAAAAATCACAAAGTTATGCACACTAAACAAGATTTCCGAAAATCTCTTTTTTTCTGTAAAATACCTTTTATTTAACTATATTCACATGTATACATGTATACCTTTTATTTAACTATATACCCAAAATGTGCGCTTTTAAAAATTACATAAAACTAACGTTTTTGACAGCAGTAAATCAATTTTAAAAAAAGAAAAAAAGGAGATAATCTGATTATATATTTTAGTCAAATCAAGATGGAATATTTTTCCTTTCCTGTCTCTAAATCTATATGAAAAAGTTATCAAAGTGTATATTTGGTAAATCTATATGGTTCTTAAATAATAACAGGCATGAATAGCAGTGTCGATAACAGTCCTATCGTTCGCAAATTAACTTTTTGTTACAGTCCACAAAAAACATATGAAACGTAACTAATGCACATGGCATTAGTTACGTACGTATTAGTACATGACATGTAGGGTAGATTTTTGTCCTAGGGCATCTATTATACAGTATATCTTTATTTTGCAGTATTATCCCGTTAAAAATAAAGCATGGACAACCTACCTTCATAGAAATGTTTACAAGGTGGGTATTTGGTACTTGAATCTAATTAACCCTAAAATCGTCTTAAAAAGCCCCACTTCATACACTCGTCAAAATGGAATACAAAATAAAGGCCTAAAATTATGTCATATACCTTAAAATAATCCCAAGAATGTGTACTATTAGGTAGGTACATTTAAAGAAGCTTTAACCCACCAAGAACCAAAATCTGAATAGAAGTAGGACGAGGTTGTATCGCACTGATTTTCCAACAATACACACAAAATAATTTTTCAGCATGCGTTTTGCAGCACGTTCCTCGGCGTCATTGTGGCCATTAACCAATACTACATTAGATTGACTATTGTCAGGCGAAGATCCACGTTTCTACCAGGGCCATGAAAGAAAATATATAGGTTCAAAACTTTTAATTTTGTTTTTCTCAAATAGCCCCGTGGTTCCCAATTAGCCCCATTTTACGGTAGAGAAAAAAATACATAGAGTGCTCACTCCATACATCAGTTTTAGTACCAAAAAGACTTAGCATCTAGCATCGAGTACCGGAACTATCAGTACGTACTGCTACTTGACAATAGATGTAGCACCGATCGGAAAGTCTTATGCTATTGAGGTAAGAGTTTCCGGTCGGTGCTACATCTATTGTCAAGTAGCAGTACTGATTTTTGAAATTCGACCGCTCGATTTCGTGTATTTCGTTCAGTAAGTAATATCTCCACTACTAGGCACATAAATTCTACTAATAGAATTGAAAACGAGTGGTCAATACCACTCGATTCCAAATTTCTATCACTCGTATTTCAAAAATTAGCATTTCGCCGTTTTCCACCGATTTTCGAGTGACGAAATCGAGCGATCGAAATTCAAAAATCGGCCCCCTGAACTGATGTATGGAGTGAGCACTCTTGTCTTTATTTCTCTATGCCCAGGGTAAGCCGAGGCTCTAATCTATTTTAAAATAAATAAATTAAGTAGGTAAGTGACATTTTAAGACACTTAAAAGTTTATTAATGGGACATGGTTGACACAACCGGTCAAGTTTTTTTTTGAACGCTTATTTATTATGCGACATCCCTGATCAAAAGGCGGCAGCCGGTAGGCGCTAATCTTCTTATAAATTGGAATCTGTCTTGTTTCTAATGTGAATGAAGGGCACAAATATAAAGTAAGTATGTCCCAACAAACAATTAGGCGACACTTAGCACTTATTTTATCACCTAAAGACATAAAACGGCTGTAGAATAGCTACATATTCTAAGCTTACAGGCTCTGGTGACATCAAGGTCTTTAAGAGGTCCATGTATAGCTTTAAGATCCACAGTAGCCGTTTTGGCCACTATAATGCATCTTAATCAGCTAGTGTTATAGCTAAAAGTGAATTCTACCACCTTAACATCTATATGAGTAATAAGCAGCTGCAAATTTCACTTAAGGTTCTAAACAGGCGATAAAAAGTCTTTTATAGCTCCGTGTATCGCAATCGCTACTTAACTCTCTTGTATCACTTACAGTCGAAAAGAGAAGTTATGAGTCACTATTATAGCAAGATGAATGAAATGAAAGATGAATCAATAAGCAAAACAAAAACTATTGATTAGAACGTAAATACTGAATAAAAATCGATACTTTTACTCAATATTGACCTAATGTTGGTATTGTTATATTTAAAACCGGACTTCACGTATATTGTGTAATTTTTCGAAAATTAAATACGGTGGACCACAAATAAAAAAATATTATATTCAGATAAATATGCAAAGGATCAGAGGCCCTTTAAAATTTTGTTATCAATACATATAGTTATTGACAGTGTAATTAATTTCGCCATCATAAATCCACAGATAAAGCCGGCATCAGTGAACTAAAATAATAATTTGCTTTTATTTATCCGCCATTACATTTCACTTCAAGCTGTCACAGTGCAAGCTTACGAATAGCTAATAATACAAAATGGACACATTGCAACCAAAGCAGATACCTATGGCTTAAGGAAAAAATGCGTAATTACCTTCTTGGGTGTTACAAATATTGACTTTGAATGCTAATATACCATCTAAAGCTGAAAATATCATCTATATGGCCCTACACTGCTACTCAAATAGTTAGTGGTCGCTTACTTGGCACCCTTTTAAACCCTAAGTACTTAATCAACGCTATTACAGCACTACTTCAGCGCTCTTCTACCTCTTATTTCTCTATTGTAGCGTCGTTTTGCAACCTCAAGTGTTAAAATTTGTGCCCAATCCGGGGATATTACGGGGTTATAGCCGGCTATAACTCTTATTTTTAGAACGTCAATAGAACCTCTGGAGTAAATAAACGCTTATGTAGATCTCTTTTAACCCTTATATTTAGCGCCTAATGTTAGTTGGGGTATATGTCACCGTAAAATTGTAAACACTCGTCATATTATAATCTCGCTAGTTACATTATAAACTGACGGTAGGGAGATTATAATCTAACCTAACCTAACCTACGTTAGATTATAAACTAACGGGTTCACAATCTTACGGTGTCATATATAAAAAACCGGCTAAGTGCAAGTCGGACTCGCGCTCGGAGGGTTCCGCACCATCAACAAAAAATAGAGCAAAACAAGCAAAAAAACGGTCACCCATCCAAGTACTGACCCCGCCCAACGTTGCTTAACTTCGGTCAAAAATCACGTTTGTTGTATGGGAGCCCCACTTAAATCTTTATTTTATTCTGTTTTTAGTATTTGTTGTTATAGCGGCAACAGAAATACATCATCTGTCAAAATTTCAACTGTCTAGCTATCACGGTTCGTGAGATACAGCCTGGTGACAGACGGACGGACGGACGGACGGACAGCGGAGTCTTAGTAATAGGGTCCCGTTTTTACCCTTTGGGTACGGAACCCTAAAAAGGTCGTAACAAAGTGCTATCTATGTCACTAAGTGGCTACCTATTATAGTTGCCAGTAATCAAGTTTAATTTGCGTCCTGCCCATTTTACGCTCCTTTAGGTCATTGAAATAATATTTGTGACCGTCTTATATTGCATAACTTCGCTACGTGGGTGCGAAAACGAATGCCTATGCCTACACAGCTATGTAAATTACAACCATGACCGCAGTTCGTTCCTTATTTGATTACAATATTATTTATACCATGCTGGCATAGGTAGGTATAATAATATAATATACGACTTCAATCAGTATGCTAAATAAGTTATTTAAAGTGCGAAAACTGACACATGCCTAACGATTACTGTGCTGAGAAAATTATGGAGATAAATATGTTTTATTATTCATTAGAGTTTGAAGTGGTTTTATAAGTATGTGTACAGAAGGCTGAAATGGTTTTTGTCTTGTTGTGAAATTCTGCAGTTAGCTACTATAGTAGGCATCAAATACCTACCATACTTTTCTGTTCTGTCCTATATAAAATCTTGAGTTGAGTCTCATAAAGTGACGATTTTGCGCAATTTTTTATTTCTATTACACCGCACGCTTATTTACCACCGTCGTGGTAAAAATTCTCTACACTAACAATAAGAACCAGCACATTCTGAACAGAATGAAACAGTGTAATCTAATACCAAAGAATAAGTCTTTCTGTAGCGACTAGCGAGCCCAGTTTAACTATAGTGACATACTTACTTAGTTTTATGAATATGGCCTTAATACTAGCCCACCCAATTTGTCTGTGCAAAAATAATATCAAAACAAATTGGGTGAGCATTTATATCATCTAAACACAGAACTGAGAACAGAACATGCAAACAAAATACGACAGTTTTATAATGCATGTACCTACTTAGTTTAGTTTGTATTTTTATGTCACAATAAAGGATTGTATTAAATACGACTTTGTTACACTGTCTATAAAGTTTTGAACGCTAGATGTCTTATCACTAGGCAAGGGGGTTACTTGTACTATGCTGATAAGAGTGATAAGTAATTAGCAGAAAGTGTGAAGGTCCTGAGGTTATCTGGAGTAAAACAACAAGAGTTACCGCCGATCTTCGCACTGAGCTGATACCTATTCCAATCGCTTGGCCATATCATAAAGTAATTATATGTTGTCTGTGGCTATATGCAAAGTGCGCTAGGACCCTAAAAGCAATTCTCGCACATTGTGACCTATTGAGCCCAAATGTTCACATCACTAGAGTCCGTGAAAGTTACTTAACATTGCACCGACATGAAAAGAACAAAGGAATGTAGGAGTTCATTAAAATAGTCACATTTTCATAGAAATTTGTGTGTCATTAATGATGACATTGCGACACTTTGTCATTGCAATTCCATGCAGAGTGGCCAAGTGGTTGTCACTTTCGTGCTACACGCGGCTCTCTAGCTATGCGTAGTTTCTAGAGAGTTTATATGTTCTTGAGGTTTCCATATACTGGGCGTTAGAAGCGTACACTTCTGTAAACGAATACAATATCAGTCCTGACAAATCGGCCTTTGACTGTACTAATTAAATCTTAGACTACGCAACTTAAACCAATTAGAACATGGATCACTATCAGTTTGACCTGATTTTAAGAAAACTGGAGTGAAGTCATCATGCAATGGCAATATAAACTTTTATTGGCTTGTATACACAATCATACATAGGTAACTATAAATCATAACTATCATATCAACCGAAAGACGAACACGGCCCAGTGTTGGCATATGGCTCTACCACGGAACAAAGGTAAATGGGCTCTAAGTCTACATGATCTGAGGATCTCAACATTGATCGGTCGTGTTCATTTTGTTGGAGGCCTTCTTCTGCTGCACGTATGTAAATGCTTAGTGTACAAATTACAATTTGAGTCCAGTTCGAGTTCCAGAGTCCAGCTGCACTTTAGGAGCCTAATCCCTCGAATTGGTGAAGATCCCATCCGGGATTTGTACACCGAATTTGAATCCACGAACTCCTATCTGTTCTCCTCATTGTATCATTGAGGAAGTAGTAAGTGTATATAGGTAGCATAAACATTATAAGTACTTTCGTGCAGCTAATTTTAACATTCAGGTGCTTCTGCTTAATCTATTTATATTTAGTTCGGATGATTGGTTGTGTGAAGTGGAGGTGATAAAACCGGAAAGCGGACCCCCGGCATCGATAGTAGCTGAGGATGCAACCGGGGTAAGCGGGAGTGCGTGAACTAATTGGAGATATTTATTATTTTATTAGATAAGAGGTTAGCTAACTAAATACATAGGTGATTAATTAATACCCAATTTCGCGGGTCACACAAGGCTCCTACATTTTCAACCGATTGTGAAAGAGTAAGTTTTGTTTCCTCAGTAAGTTTAAAGTTTTTAAAGCGATTCTTTCGAAAGTTGTATTTAGATTAGGTAATATAAGTACCTAGTACTCTAGTCGTATTTTAAGTTACGTTCTACCTAGGTATAAAATGGAATGTGCAATTTAGAAGACGTTGCAGTTTTCTATAATAACTTACTTATTATTAACGTTTATAGTTCCAATGCATTATTACGACCAGGTGTATAATTCTCATAGCTTTTAGACGCAGCCGAGCGTTTACCTTATTTAGAGGTATATACGTCGGTATATAGTCGCCATCAGATATGTCGGAGCTGCCAAGGTGTTGACTGTTGACAAATATCTGAGCAAATCTATCATTGTCAAGACGTTATAGTGCATGTTGAGATATTTTTGAGTACCTTTGGCCGTTCACATAGACATATCTAATCGACACTGTACAAGGTTGAAAAAACACTATCTCTAACCCTAGAAAAACTACCTTAAATGAGATTGTTTTCTAGATATAGAGATAGAGATGTTTATCTTGCATCCAATGTACATATTTATCTATTGAGTTTAAGAAAATATAAGAAATATATTTACGATTTAAGGTCATTCTTAACAGCCCATATAAAAGCGATCTGAGATTACATAAAGTACCTAATAACCTACCCCAGTGGATCTGGTGGTCACAGTTACACTTTACACTGGTCCCCCGTTTATAATGCTAAAATAAAGCGATGGTAATACGGAGCCAGCTTGCTTGCTTTACAGGAATTACAAGCCACATCCGGAGCAGAAACCATCGAGCTCATTACAATAATCTAGACGATTAAATTATTGAACTAGCCAAGTGAAGTGCCAACGGAGGATATATTTAGGAAATAATTAGGTACCTATAGGTAAGGTTGAAAGTAGAGTGGGATGAAGAAAGCCACTCTCCGTTAGCATAACTGCTGTATAATTTAATTACCTAATACCTCCTTGGTTCACCTTGGTTTAAGAGGGGGCTAACGCTAAATTGTATCTGTAAATTGAATTGTTACAAGTTTTTACAACCATGAAGAAAGACACGGAATAAGAATACCTGTATGTGCGGGCAGACTCCAGCCAAAACCTTTCGAAGTTAAATTTGGCAGAAACCATGTCTAATACTTACTCATTTAGTTTCAATTGTACCTATATCGTTTCTATGCGTACTAAAGCAGTATAATTGTAGTATAAAATAGCTTGTGATATATCCGAGGGAAGTGACGAGTAAAAATTTTAACAGAAGTATTTAAGTACTTTCAGAGTTATTGACGTACCTACCTATAACATTAAAACCCGCGGAATGGCCATGTTTTCCGTCGCAAGTTTCCTTCTAATTTCCTGGCTTTACGCCCCCTATTAATCCATTTGTAAACTTTTTAGCATCGTGATAATGATAAGGTCTACAGTTGCTCAATTAAATGTTGCTCTTAGTACCTACGTAACGTATACGACGTGTCACCGTCACCGCTGTTTACACCAAAAAGGTTTGATTGCTCGTGATATCTATGTCATCTGTTATCTAATGACGCACTGAGCAAGGTCATCTCCAGATTAGATACGTAATCCGATATCACGGTGAGGATTTCCATTCTTTAGTGGCCTCGTCTGAGATTTAGCAATAACAGTATTGGAAGATTAAATCGGAGCTATAAATAAGATTAATTTAGAGACAGGTTTAAGTTAAACCTTGTATTGTTCTCTTCGGCCAGACATCTAGGTCCCATTGCGATATATTTTAAGATATGTTTTCAGATGAACAGATATGGCAACGAATGTGCCTTGACTTACGCAAGGTGCGCGAGTTAAAGTGTTGTTTGTTTGGTATTATGGTAGGTAAAACAACGGTTTTGGGACATATGAACTCTGCAAAAGTGTGTTGATAACCACCTGTTTTGTAGGTTCCTGCGTTGCCCTGCCGATCGCTCTTTTGGGGTGATTTATAGGTAAGTAGTGAGACTATTCTTTCCTAGGTGAGTTACAAAATACATGTTATTTGTGACCCTCGTACCTAGAATATATAATAGAGTATCTAGAGGGCATTAGGTATTTTACCTAATATTAGGCTGAGAGTAAGTATTTAAGAGAATAGGGAAATGGGATTAAACTGATGTTATTTATATGCATATAAAGGCTTTCTGACAGTTATATTCTTGGGCGTTCCCTGTGATATGTGTTGGAGCAATTTAATCATCATAAATGCTCTATTCGTGGTCAGCTCAATGTTCCAGATTCCCAGAATAGATTCCTGGATGCGTATTGTGAATTGTGATAGTTTATACAATTTTATTGTTATGTTATAGGTCAGTTACATATATGCTGACAATCCTTATCTATTCGTACGTCCGTTTGATTACTCTACCTATTGCATGCAAATTATAGTACGATAACTAACCTCAAAACATTAGTTGATTTCCGAAAACAAGGTGACGATCTAACGACTATAAACTATAGAGAACAAGAACCAATCACATCACACACTCAATATTGCACCCAGGATGTTATTTACTTGTATAATTAAATTATCAACTTGCTAAACGGCTATGCTCTTAACAAATATCGTCAGTTTTAATTCCCACGTTAATTCAATTATCAGTTTAATCAATTACCAGCCAATAGGTAATCTACATCTTTTATGTCTTTTCGCCAACTTTCTGCCAATGTCCTTCTTATTAATCGTAAAGGTGTTACCTGGCAGAAATCCGCATTAAACTGAAATGGCAACTTAATTGCTTGTAATTTATGATCAGTTCTATTACTTGTATCAAGAAAGTCATTAGCGATATAAAAACTTAATGTAGATACGCTCTTTCAAAGTTCGGGCGTGTAGGTAAACATACATGGTTCGTTTTCGTTATACGGCTCATGTTTGGGACTAATTGCATGCAGTTCTGGTTCATTCAGCTTCATTACATAAAATAATTGAGATAAAATTATGACCTGTTTTTTCCATATTGTTTTGACGGCCTCTTATTTCCGTAGATAATATAGGTAAAGCGTCGATATTTAGGTCTGTAAGTCTTAAAAAAATCTTTAGGTAGGTAGCCTTTTTTTACAAACTAATTTGTTAATAAATTTATGTTTACACATAGCTCCACAAAATTATTGGTAATACCTACCTACCTACCTTTATTTTGATGTAAGATGTACCTAAGTCTCAGTTACGTCGGTTCAGTCGGTATCTTTCTGTTTTATGAAATCAGAGTGATCAGATATGAAAGGTGCGATAATAATAGGACTTCTTGAGTATTATTTTTGATGAGGGTTGGGCTGGAGTGGTCAAGATTGCGGTTAGAGACCCTCACTTTTTGTGGCTGTTTTTACAGTCCATACTGCATAATGGTATCATTTTTCAATTAGGTACCTAATACCTACCTACATCACCCTTTGTTTAATAAAAACTGGATTGAATAACTATGCGCAGGTTAACTGACTACTTATATTAGGGCCACTTGCGCCACCCAGGGTTAGCCAATAACTCGGGGTTAACCGGTTAAAAGTTGGCAACCTATTTTCAAGAATCGGGGCAGACACATGTGGGGATAACCACGGTTCCCTAACAACGTTTTCCTTAATAAGTTCCAGGATATTCATTATGGTGCGAGACAGGATTCGAACCCACCACCTCTGGTTTATAAACCACACCGTTTAAGGCCCGGATTACCGTTGCACGTTGCTCAAATCATGGCCTTTGTTTTGACGACCGGTCTGGCCTAGTGGGTAGTGACAGTGACCCTGCCTGTGAAGCCGCGGTCCTGGGTTCAAATCCCAGTAAGGGCATTTATTTGTGTGATGAGCACAGATATTTGTTCCTGAGTCATGGTTGTTTTCTATGTATTTAAGTATTTGTATATTATATCTATCGTTGTCTGAGTACCCACAACACAAGCCTTCTTGAGCTTACCGTGGGGCTTAATCAATTTGTGTAAAAATGTCCATTAATATTTGTTTATTTTATTTTTTATTTATTTAATTAAAACGCAATCTGATTTCAAAATTGAGTTGTTCATAGGCTTAATGATGGGTTGAACGAAGCTGCTCTACATTCTACCAAGGCACAATGGGTTCCAGAAAGAAAGTGAAGCTAACGGCATATCACGTGGGTTGCCCTGTCAGCTCTGTCTCCGATTCGGCCCGATTTTGTCTTTGCAACGTAAGAATAATATAAGTATAGAGGCGACGTAATGTGACAAATTATAGGTATTTATATACCAGTGACATTTCGCTCAAAATCTAAATAGCGGATGGTTCGGCTGCTGCTCTACCTTTGAAATTATTATGCATGTAATTATGTACCTAATGTATGTTTAACCCTGGGCTAGCATTTTTGAGATATATGGTAACATGGGACAGCGACATGTACCTACTGGTAAAATACAAATGACAATGTATTGTTATGACAAGGAGATAACAACCGTCTGTGACACATCTTTCACACACATCACACAAATGTATTCATGTTTTTCCAAATAAACAGTAAACAAGACATGTAACATGCACAATTTTATGGATATTTCATAGAAGATCTAGTTACGCTTCTGTACATTAGTATCCTCGTGCTAACCCAAGCCTTTTGTGCATTATCAAAACACGCCCGTGTGGTCCCCCGCGATAAAACTGCCTACGTGTGGTAGTAACAAACCGCATCGTTGGCACTCGCCGATATATTTCACATAATTCTCGATTTTATTACACGTAGACGTTTAAAATTATATCGCGGCATAAAACTTGGGTGTCGTGAGAATTTGGAAATCGTCCTTTCGTCCGGTTGTAAAACTGTTTTGGCTCATATGGAACATTTTATCGCTTGTATGCTGAAGGAGGCTAAGGGCTAAGTAGGTAACAGCTGAATCGCTTTTTATAAATATTGATACCTGTATTTTTTACCTGTTTCTTTTTAACAAAATGATTGTTAGAGATAGACTCACAGAAATGACTGGTTAAATACATGTGTTTATAAACTGCGACCCTGGGCATCCATTCAACGATAACCAATATGGTTCTTGTTCAATTTACATTGAATCCGCTTATTAATACCTACGTACTTGCCTCTCAGACCTTCGAGAAGCGCGGAACTCACTAGTAAATAATTTTCAATTAAAATTAATATTTAAACATTTCTCGCTGAATGCAAGACTAATTTAAGTGTGACTAAACTAAGGTGCCTTAATTTCTTCTGTCGTCTAGTCTCGCAGAAAGCCTATATTAATAATATGTATTACACTATATTTCTCTATGGTATTACATAGGCACTTTCGCAGATTTTTATTGTAAGTAGATTATTGTATGACATAGATTTCTTTCAATTAGTTGATCAGCTAAATCAGCTTGATGCCGGCTAGCTTTGGTGAGTTTGGTGAATCGACTCGTAGGTGTTTTACTTATTATCGACCATTACACATTCCATAGAAAAGTGTTTTTGGCGTTTAAGTGCTTTAGGGTAAGTATAAAAGTTTAAATGCAAGGATAATAAAATCGAATAAAAAGCAACGTATATTTAGCTAAAAAAAATCTGGGACACTCTTAGTCGCGCTACAATGATTTGGAATTTGGTTAAAAGCATCGTAAACAGCAAAATACGCAGCTAACAGAGGATGTGGCCACATTTGAGTGATTGTTAGTTGTTACTTTGTTGTGACGGCTCCATTGTGTAGCGAACCTACCTGAAAAGGTATTCAATACGTACTTGGAACACCAAAAAATAGCATACAGAAGTATAACTAGCTATTACCTTAATTGCACAAATTCAATCATTATTGTGTAGACAGACGTCTGTTTAATTTACATTTTCTGTGCACGTGGCCTTGTCATTTGTACTTATACAATCACCAGCCAGCCCGGGAGAATGATCTTCAATCCGAATACATAATAAAACGTTTAAGCTACAACAATAATTACCAAAACGGTATTGTTTAACTGAGCTGGCAAGGATGTTGCAATGTATCTTGCTCAATCATGATCGGTCAAAGGTAGAAGAAGCTAGAAGTTCAAGGATGACAAAGATGGCACGTTTTACGGCTGCGTTTTTTGTATTCCAATGGTTGCTATATGTATAATCCTCCACGGGGTAAGCGGTCAATACAACTTTTAAGAAAGCGAAGGTTCTACCCATCAAAAACATTACACTCGGGAGCAAAAAAATCGACTCAAGTCACATTTTTTAGTTTTTTCAATTTTTCTGAAAACGTTGAATATTTCAGTGAAAATGAAATTGCAGATATTGTTTATTAATTAAGCTATCAAAAACATTAACAACCGTTGAAATCGGTTTGGTAAATTTCAGGTTATTGTTATTTTTGTAGAAAACAACATTTTACCTGCTTTGATTATGCACGAGTTGCGCACCTTTGAGGGCCATAAAAACCGGTGTATCCGGTTATTTCTTATCAGTCTCTTATCAGAAGTTGACCTGTGCACATCTCCCGCAATCATTCCCTGGAATTACCTGCAAGAAAATGGACACGACAGAAACTGAAGCCGGCCAAGTTATCGTCTTGCTCCATCAAAGCCTTACGCAGCGTCCAGTTGCTGAACAGCTGAATTTAAGTCAGTCTGCTGTTTCCAGAGTCAACCAAAAGTTCATTCGGACTGGAAACCTTGCTCGCAAACCTGGATCTGGCCGTCCCAGGTGCACATCGAGGAGAGAGGACCACTTCATCGTTACGGCCAGTCTTCGTGATCGACAGCGTACCGGCGTTGACATCCAGCAGCAGCTGATGCAGAACCGAGAGCAACCAGTCAGCAAGTGGACAGTTCATCGAAGACTTAAGGAAGCCAACCTTACCCCAAAAAGGCCTGCCACAGGGCCCAAACTGACAGGGAGGCACCGGGACGCTCGTATGGATTTCGTAACCACTTACGAAAATTGGACGTCCGAACAATGGAGCCGCGTACTCTTCAGTGATGAGTGCAGGGTGTGTCTCCATGGCAGTGACAGAAGAAGACGGGTGTACCGAAGACCTGGAGAACGATTTGCGCAGTGCTGCATCTCCGAGGCAGTCGCCTACGGAGGGGGATCCGTCATGATGTGGGCGGGGATATCCATGGAGGGGAGGACCGAGCTGGTTTTCATTCCTGGTGGGGGCCGCGGAGGTGGTTTGAACGCAGATCGTTACATCACAGATATCCTGCAAGATCATGTCGTCCCCTATGCAGGATTTTATGAGGAGGGGTACCATCTCATGCAAGATAACACCCCTTGTCATACCGCACGAGTCACGCGGGCATACCTTGCTGAGGTTGGTATCCCCACCCTTGCATGGCCACCTCTGAGTCTGGACTTGAACCCCATCGAGCACTTGTGGGATTATCTAAAAAGGAAGGTTCGAGCCCGGGATCCCGCTCCTGACACGATTTTGGCCCTGAAAGAGGCTTTGGTCGAGGAATGGGAAGCTTGTCCGCAGGATACCATCAGGAAGCTGATAAGATCCATGAAGAACCGGATTGCATGCGTCAAGAAGGCCCGCGGCGGAAATACAAAATATTAAACAGGAAAAATTAAATGGTTTTCTCTCTACGAAATTGCTTTTATTCCCATTTTCAGGACGTTAATTGAACGTGATTTTACCCCATTTTGCTAAAATCGCTCAGATTTCAGTATCTGAAATAATACTTCAGGAATTTTGTGATTTTTAAAAAGGTAAATTTAGCAGCTTTTTAATGGTACTATTACTTTAAGAATACGCGAATTAGTTTCGGAGATATTTCGTTTTTAAATCCAACACAGATTTGAGTCGATTTTTTTGCTCCTATTGCTCCTAAGTGTACATGTAAAAAGGTGCAAGTCTCGCAACGCTTTTACTACAAAAAAGTTTTGAGATTTATTAGGTTATTTTAATCAGTGCCAGGGGGTGTTAAATAAAACCGTATCAATAAGATATCTTTAATTTGTAATACGTATAACCTACAGACTTGAAATTTTGGATTTTAAGTAAGTGATTATAGCTTACTGGATGGCGAAAGTTTCTGCGTTCTGGGAGCCGATTTTTGAATTACGACCACTCGATTTCGTGTATTTCGTTAATTAATATCTCCACTACTAGGCATTTAAATTCTACTAGTAGAATTGAAATCGAGTGGTCAATACCAATAGATTCCAAATTTCGATCGCTCGTGTTTCAAAAATTAGCATTTCGCCGTTTTCCACCGATTTTCGAGTGACGAAATCGAGCGATCGAAATTCAAAAATCGGCCCCCTGGTCTTATCCAGAGGTTCTCAAATAGGGGCCTGAAAATGCGGCGAAATGATTCCAGTAAAGCATGGTACGGCAGTGTTTGCTTCGCGCTCGACTTGGCGGGGGCACTGCCGTGCCCCCAGATCCTTAATCTTACGCGGTCTCGCTGCGCTGACAAATGCAAAGCAGGGCAAACACATCAGAGCGACCAATTCAAATTTCCAAACGTGCTTTCTGACATCAAAATGATATCTAATTGATGTCATTTCTAGTTATCATTCACGCGTGCATTTCGCTCGTAGGTACTTTTTCCATATTTACATGTATTTAGCTCATCATTATGAAGTCAAAATTTAAGCTTGAATTGGCCTTAGAATCTTTGCCCGCTGGTAAAAAATTTAAAGTACCTACCTATTGTTTGGCTGTGCTTCTGTAAGTAAGGTAGGTAGGTACCTATATCCTTTGTTGGTCTACTCCAAATTTGGCACAGATGCTGGCGCTGTTTCAAAATATGAATGCTTAATACATGATACCTACATATAATTGCTTGTGCCGTAAATACTGCGTACGTGCTTGGTCATGGGCAGTGTTTATTGGTTTTGGAATTACCTATCGCATTGAAAGCTTTATGATAACCGCCGGATTGATATGATTGGTGACTGTTGCTCAATCTCATGCATACAAATACGATCAGAAAGTAATAACGCTTCACATATCTTATCTTCTTAAGCTGTATATCTATAATTGTAGTGAATGCACATTTAGAAGGAGCTCGGAACGACCTAAGAAGAAGGCGGATGGAAAAAACAGTCGATGAAAACTGGAAGTACTTATTAAAGTACAAGCACAAAGTATATAATAGTACCTACTAAGTATAGAACCAATTCTCACTGTCTCTAAGATATACAAGCTCTTGGGACTAGAACTCTACTTTGTATTCGTTATTAGGCACTTTACGACCTACCTGATACCTCCAGGGGCCGTTTTTATTAACACCTATAAATTGTACCTAATAAAAGCGAAAATAGGATATTTCTAGAAAACAGAGTGGAAAAGAAAGCTTTGGCTTATATATATAGTACAGGTTACAAGCATCTGCTAAATGACCTCAAGGAGTTACAAAGATACGCATAAACAGACAAGTAAACATGTGCATTTTATAAGGAAGCTCCTTTTAAAACTGGCTGCGGATCGTGAATTAGCGGGCCTCATATGAAATTAGGCATAGGCATAGGCATAGATTAACGATTGCAACTTCACAAATGTCGTATTATACCTTCTGCTTTCGTTACGCCCACTTGCAACATCCCACTAACCCGGGGTTGAGCGGTTAAACCGTTAACCTAGTGTCAAATTGTACTGGTAACCATGGTAACTCCAGGTTTAGCCGGTTAACCCCGGGTTAGTGGAATGGTGCAAGTGGGCCTTAGAGGTTTTTAGGGATGCGCGCCAACGTTGCAACGTTGGTCATAAGATCTTAATCAAAGATTTATTGCTAGGTGTATCAACAGTGTCAACACTGTAGATAATCAAGCGATCTTATGCCAACAAATACACTAGGTACTTTAGGTCTCTCTAAGAGTACAATCTGTAGATTGTTGAATGGAGATATGTCCCCGATCGTCCCCATCTGAATTCGAGTGAGATTAAATTGGTTTTGCGGCGCTCTACCCTTACGAAACAAAATTGATTGTGATGGTCCGATTAAAGCAACCTTTGCGAATAAATTAACCCCAATCAAATGAACTCAACAACAGTGTAACACTTTAAACTCTCGCGTTTTGTACACATATTTAATTACACAAACGGGTCTACCGCGATATAATTTCATTGTTTTTACCTTTAATTCCGACGTTTCAGCTGAGTTGCACCAGCTGTGGTCACGGAAAGACTGACGTCCCAACAAATGTCAACGGAGATATTAATAAAACACCACTAAACTACCCGAAATTAGTTAATAAAAATGTTCGGGGTAGACAAAGAAATTGCAGCTACCCATCAAAGTTTAATGTTTATTAATTGTCCACGGCACGACACGCAACACTCACAGTATCCACACACTGGTCCGAAGATATATCCGCTGGTTTCAACATTTGAATCACTGGTGCCCAAGTAGACGATAATTTGTACCCGTCCTCTCGATTGAAATTTTTAGGGTGTTTTTTAATTTCAATCGCCTCTCTCACGATCCGCGGATAATAGTGTCGCTCGTTGAGAGGACTTTGGGTTTATGTAGCTCAATCCAGTGATGAAATTATATCGCGGTAGACCCGTTTGTGTAATTAAATATGTCAACAACAGTGATTCAGCGGGCTATCTCGTCCTCATGAGGCATTGTTTACGTTCGCAGTACACAACTGTACTCGTATGGTTACCCGTCCACTTATCTTATCGAGTGCATAAACTAAAGACATGATGTGCCTAGGCTTATTGTGAGCGTGATCTCATCCACATCTCATCATTTAGCAGCTAAGTATAAATAGGTATAGGTATTTTAAGCTCCTGAACTGCCTGATAAGCTGTATGTACAGTTATTTAGAACTTTACCTGTATACGTACAATGTTCGTTGGCACCACGGCAGCATTGCAGTCCCGCAGTAGTAGGTCTTAATATCCGGTCATATATTGTGTTTACGTTGTAATTAATCAACTATTATGTAGGTACCTTTTTTATATCCATGCAATTACCAATTATTTCACTGGTAATGTTTAACTTTATTCCGCATTCCAATCAAGATTTCCCGGCTAAGAATTATTTTTAATACATTTGCTAGATCATAGAGATATAAGAATAGAAATAGTCAGTAATGAAACTTTACAATCACGCGAGCGATTCGGCGGCGTGCGAGTGTGGAGACCCAGAACAGACCATACATCATATGGTATTTCAGTGCCCTGTTACCAGATATAATGGTCCAGTTGAGGATTTTAAAAACCTGACAATAAACGCGAGTTTGTACCTGCGGAATTGTACATTTTGATGTTAAGTGTTGTTTTAATAAGTGTGTGTACCTATTGCCATACGATAAATAAATAAAGTACGTAATTCCCACCAACGACGCATGGGAATCATGGGATGGGAGTAAAATGTCGCCACGCATTTGTCGCTAGAGCAAGAGGCGATTGGAGATTTAAGAAAGAAGAAAAACAAATATCAGGATAGTTGTGAGAGGAAAGTGACCGAAACATATGAAAAGTTCAAGCCAAATACATACCAATTATAGTAATAGTGACACAACGAGCACATAATGTAGAGGCGGTCTTGCTAATACATGTATGTATAGTGTATACCTACCTACAACGCTAGGAAGTCATTCTTGCATAATTATCGATATGTTTATCCAGGTGTTTTATTGGTCATAGGCAGAGAAGACCCGGAAAAGATTAATCATTATAGTGTCATTGCCTCGTGTCGTGTAGCCACCATCAGCGGTGTTTAATACTCAATCCTGTTATTTACACTAACAGGAATAAATAATTGCTTCATGGTAGCGAGCAACGTGTCATTTTTACACCGATTTTTATTTGTTAGTTTTATCTCATCGAACACCATTACATTTTCAATAAAAAACCGGTCAAGTGCGAGTTCGTTTTACTCGCGAACCGAGAGTTCCGTACAAACTGAATTATCCACCATAAACACGAGCGATTTTTGACCAAACTATTTTTCTTTCACTTGAAAGAACACCTTCTTTCTTTTTTTTTTTTTAGTGTACACTCATAGAAATTTTAAGTAGGAATACACGCAAAGTAGGCTAAATTACAAACTAAATTTTATAAGATTGCGTCCATCTGGGTTTTTGGCAGAAAACCGAATAAAGTAAAGAACTAGAGTCTTTGCTACGCAATAAGTTATCAAAGTTATCGAACATTGACGGCTCGACTAACCTAATTATATTTTATGGTTTTATCGCACGCGTAGGTGGTTAGAAATATGACTGCATGGTTGTTACCTTATCGCTATTTTATCATTTTGATAAACTATGATAAGGGAATGAGTACAATAACATCGTATTTTAAATTAACAAGTGGATGTAAAGTTTCATAAATCTTAGAGCCAGCCATGGACCTAGAATATTACGGACGGACTGTCACCTACACAGACATACAATTCCCGCTCGCGCTTGACAGACAGCTTAAGTGTGCGAAAGGGAAGCCATCACGTATATGAACATCCCATGAGTGCGAAAAAGTCAGACTACCAATGAGAAAACGTAACCACTTTTGACTTTGACGACGGCCGCGGACGGCCAAGAGCGTATCACGGTAATTTTCAAATTGAAAAATATACACGGATTAGGACGAAAAGTATTAAATAAAGTAATTCAGTGAAGATGGTGTCTTGTAGTGTGCCGGATTTCAGTGTTACAGTGCCAAATAATCCAAGCAAATACTCATTTCAGAGGATTTATGATATTCCGAGCGAAATTTTCATAACGATATTTTGTCAAATTAACAGCGTAAAAAGTGTAAGAAGCCGGTTTATTAAGTTCATTATAAGTTTTTCTTCCTTTTTGTGCTAATATTTTATCATATTAGTCTATAATTTAAAATATTTTGTGTAAAAACATAACCTGTTACTTTACGCTAGGGCTTGACAAAATGTTCATATGACAGTATCGATAACTTGTCGGTATATTAATAGCTATGTAATTATTTCTTCACAAGACATCATTAAGATATTAGCTTTTATAACCGACTTCCAATAATAACGATTGTTATACCTTTTTGAAGGTGCTCATGTTTAGCGGTAAATTTAAACTTCACTTTCCAACACAGTAAGAGTTACATTAAGATAAGTCTGCAACGATTTTGATAGCACACGCAGTGCAAGTGTTATTTATACGTCATAATGTCGTAGAATTTTAACGTTTAAAATAACACATTTGAAAAAGTAGTCGATAAAGCAATCAAACATCGACAGATTATTAATATGTTGTATCATGTCATCACTATTTTTGATCTCACATAGACAATTTACTTAATTTACAATTTAATTAACCCCACTACCAGGGCTCTTATCGAGGTCTGGAAGTGTGCTGCGTGCTCAGGATGGAGTAGGCAGAAGGGACGGTAGCGGAAGAACCCCAAAAGGTCAACGGTAGCACCCAGGTCCTCCAAGAGGACTACATCCTTGGCGTCTGGTGGCAGCCGGCCGTAAAACTCAAGCCAAAACACTTCTCCTAGTCATGAAAAAGTCACAAAAAGAATTGAGTATAAATACTAGGGCGTCCCCCTTAAGCGACGGCATCAAGAATATGGAAGCAGAAAATACTAGGGCGTCCCCCAAAAGCGACGGAAGAGGCAGCGAGCCTACATCCCAAAACCATAAATTGCGAATCGCTAGCTGGAATGTAGGCTCGATGACAGGACGCAGCGCCGAACTGGGCGAAGCCTTACGTAGAAGACGCATTAACATCTGCTGTATACAAGAGACGAAATGGAAGGGGTCCAAAGCTAGGCAAATAGGAAACGAGTATAAGCTCATTTACCATGGTACCGATCCGAAAAATGGTGTTGGAGTAGTGGTAGACAAGAACTTTCAAGAACGTATAGTGGAGGTTAACCGGATAAGTGATAGACTTATGTCCATAAAATTCGCGTTAGACGGTCAACCATGCATGAACGTGATAAGCGCATACGCCCCACAAGTCGGTCGTCCAAGCACTGAGAAACAGACCTTTTGGGATGACATGTATGACCTACTCCAATCACTACCACCAGACGAGTCTATCTACATAGGCGCGGACTTAAACGGTCATGTAGGAAGCACAACAAACTCGTACCACAGAGTCCACGGAAACCAAGGATACGGAACTCTTAACCCAGAGGGCGAAGCCATTTTACAGTTTGCTTCAACGTACGACCTAGCCATCGTCAACACTTTTTTCACAAAAGCAGAACAACACCTTGTAACCTACAAGAGTGGAGGCAACAACACTCAAATAGATTATATACTAGTGAACCGTGCAAATTTAAGGCTGTCTAGAGATTGTAAGGTGATCCCTGGGGAACCCCTAACATCACAACACAGAATCCTGGTTGCCGAATTCCTCTTGAGAAAACCTGTAAAAGTGAAAAAAGATAGAACACCAAAAATACGTTGGCACAGACTTGAACGAGAAGAAGGACACAAACTTTGTAGCGCGATCGCAGACCACCTCCCAACTATTAATGATGAAGGTAGCGTCGACACCATGTGGGAAGCTTTCGAAGATCTGTGCAATGAGAAAGCAACCGAACATCTGGGCATATCTAAAGGACCTTTAAGTAACAACAAGGAAACCAGCTGGTGGAGCGAAGACGTAAAATTAAAAATCGAGCAGAAAAAAAACCTCTTTAAGCTGTGGCAACAAACAAACGACGACAGTGATAAGAAAGCGTACAAAGAAGCGAAGAAGGAAGCAAAGCGCGCCGTGGCGCAGGCAAAAGCAAGTCGCGATAACAATACATACGCGAAACTAGAAGCGGCTACCAACGACAGGGAACTTTTCAAAATAGCTAGACTCAGAAACCACAGCAGCAAGGACCTGAATACCGTTAAGTTCATTAAAAATGAAAGCGGCCAGCTACTTACCTCAGATAAAGACATCCAACAAAGATGGAAGGAATACTATTCTCAGCTCCTAAATGAAACATACCCCCACACACAGCCTATTCAACTAACGCCACAAACAGTAGGACCGATTCCGTGCATAACACCAGCCGAAGTACAAGCAGCTGTTAAGGCAATGGCAAACAACAAAGCTACGGGACCCGATAATATACCTGCTGAGTTGTGGAAGAAACTAGGGCCGGATGGTATAGCGTTCCTGACCAACATCTTTAATAAAATTCTGGCCAAGGGTATTCCAAAGGCGTGGAGGAAAAGCTACCTAGTCCCATTCTACAAAAATAAGGGAGATATCAGGCTGTGCGGCAATCACCGCGCAATTAAATTAATATCGCACACCCTTAAAATATGGGAACGAGTAATAAACAGGAGACTGCTTGAACTCACAGAGGTCACAGAAAACCAGTGCGGCTTCGTCGCAGGAAAGTCGACCACGGACGCCATCCATACCATAAGAATCTTAATGGAAAAGTATCGGGACAGAAAGACTGATCTACATATGGTGTTCATCGACCTAGAGAAAGCCTTCGACCGAGTTCCAAGAGACTTGATTTGGCGGGCATTACGAGCACATAACGTACCAGAATATTACATCAGCGTTGTCAAAGACATGTACAAGGACGTGACAACAAGAGTACGTTGCCCGGCTGGTGTAAGTGATGAATTCGAAGTTAAGGTTGGAGTTCACCAGGGCTCAGCGCTGAGCCCCTTGCTCTTTAATCTAGTAATGAACCATCTAACCGCGAAGCTGCAACGGCCGCCCCCCTGGGACCTGCTTTACGCTGACGATATAGCACTCGTCAGTGAAAATGCGGAACACCTACAGCAAATACTGGAGCAATGGAGAGTCGCGCTAGAGGAAGCCGGACTGCGAATCAGCAAACAAAAGACCGAATACGTACACTGTAATTTCAGCGGCAATAGCAACAGTAACACAATTAGTCTTGAAGGCACACCCCTGAATAGGGCCGACTGTTTCAAATATTTAGGCTCAGTCATCACCACCGATGCAACTATCGACGCAGACATAACACAGCGAATTAACACAGGATGGGTGAAATGGAAAGAGCTAACAGGAGTGTTGTGCGACAAGAGAATGCCTGTACACATTAAAGGCAAAGTCTATAAAACGGCCGTACGACCAGCTCTAACGTATGGCGCCGAGTGCTGGCCCCTCAAAAAGCAACAAGAGAATAGACTACATGTTGCTGAAATGAGGATGTTGCGCTGGGCTGGAGGTGTGACGCTGCTAGATCGCATCCGAAATACCCTCATCCGTGGTAGCTTCAGGGTAAAACCGATCCAAGAGAAGCTAGTGGAAGGCCGACTTAGATGGTACGGGCATGTAATGCGTCGCCCACCCGAACACATGACCCGACAAGTACTCGAGATGTTTCCGGCGCCAACAAGAGGAAGAGGGCGACCCCGCCAAGCATGGATAGCTACCATAAATAAAGACATGAAAGATGCAAATGTCACATCTGAGACAACCCGGGACAGAGCGTCCTGGCGAAGAAGGACTAGGAGAGCCGACCCCAAATGATGGGATAAGGCTAGGGAGAGAGAGAGAGAGAGAGATAGACAATTTACGCACACACTTGCATTTCATTTTTGGTCGCACTTCTGAAGATTGACAGTTGTTCTAGTCATATTAATTCTATGGTCACCTAAGACAAACTGTGACACTGCAATGGCGGACGGTTTGAATGTGTGCGTGTAGACGAGTGTTACCATGTAACACAAATTCTCCCCTAATGGTGAAACAATTATTTTTAATATCGTCTTTGTTTTCAAATAAAAAAATTAGGACAGTTTTACGTTAGACAATAAAAAAGGTGTGTACGTATCTGATTTTATAGGTCTTGAAAATGCGCAATATTGCACAATTACTTTGTGCAAACATTATTTTCAATACCTAATGATATTTAGCATCGTAATGAAATCAGTTCGTCATGTTTTTAGGGTTCCGTAGCCAAATGGCAAAAAACGGAACCCTTATAGATTCGTCATGTCTGTCTGTCTGTCCGTCTGTCCGTCTGTCTGTCCGTCCGTATGTCACAGCCACTTTTCTCCGAAACTATAAGAACTATACTGTTGAAACTTGGTAAGTAGATGTATTCTGTGAACCGCATTAAGATTTTCACACAAAAATAGAAAAAAACAATAAATTTTTGGGGTTCCCCATACTTCAAACTGAAACTCAAAAATTTTTTTTTCATCAAACCCATACGTGTGGGGTATCTATGGATAGGTCTTCAAAAATGATATTGAGGTTTCTAATATCATTTTTTTTTTAAACTGAATAGTTTGCGCGAGAGACACTTCCAAAGTGGTAAAATGTGTGTCCCCCCCCCCCCCCTGTAACTTCTAAAATAAGAGAATGATAAAACTAAAAAAAATATATGATGTACATTACCATGTAAACTTCCACCGAAAATTGATTCGAACGAATTTTTTTTAATACGTCATAAATCGCCTAAATACGGAACCCTTCATGGGCGAGTCCGACTCGCACTTGGCCGCTTTTTTTATTTATACATTTAACTTTAAACAAATCTGGTTTTCAACAAAAAAATTATAATACATAACAAACAAACGTTAAGTATCGCTCCTTAGTATCGGGAAATTACCATACCGACCTAGTTTGAAATGCACAATCAATAATTTAACCATTTACCTAAATGATCTCTTAATACATAATGATTTAATAAGAAGGGTATCAATTACCCTACTTTCGGGAAATTACCCTATTCATGTTACTGGTCACACTCCTGTTTTGCAGTTTGATAATTTATAAACAACAAATTATCGTGATTTTACGTACGAATTGATAAACTTAAGTATGAAAAGTTATTCCGTGACTTTTTTTCTTTCGATCGGTACAATTCTAGCAGGATTTAACTACGCATGCCGGCATATTTTATATTTTTCTTCGACATGTTTACTGCAATGACGTTTCGATTCGTCTGACGGCAAACTGGTGGATGTGGGCTGTCAATGTGTGTGTGTCACGCGTAAATACTTAGAAACTGGTGGATGTTGGAATCACAGTTGTATTGTAAGCGAAACTCTGTCCGTAATATTATAGGTTCATGGAGCCAGTATGCTGTGTGCAATTTATTTATTTAATTGACTGCCCAATATCCAACCATCCTACTTTTGTACTAAAGTGAGAGATCGGTTGGACAAATGGGGCACTCAAACTATCATTTCAGTATCTGGGACATATAAACAAGTTTTAGGTAGTTGTGTTAAATCATGTTTTATTTAGCCAAGGACATTAGTTTAGAACACTTAATGCTTTGAATATTGAAGCATCTACTTCGTTAATAGATCAAAACTGTAGAATCTCCTGTCTTTAATTTTACGGTTTTACCTAGTTCTCGGGGAAAAATTGCAAAATATGTAAATACATCTAACCTACGCGCATTATTTATTCTTGCGTATACAAATTATGTAGGTACACGGTAGAAACGTCAGCAAAGCAGAGACTCTTAAGATAAGTCAAACAAGGCAATTCTGCAGTTACGCTCTTGCAGTAGACAGACTTTCTCTTGGTTTTAGTTACAGGAACACATTAAACGCCATGTTTGTAGTTGACGCTAATTTAAGAAATGCTTTATTAAGGCCACGGTACCTACACGGTGTGTTCTCGTTCTGGCTCGGTCATTCCTTTCAGGCTATCTTAACACCTGTGATTGCTGACTATTGTAGTAATATTTTAAAATGTGCAACTTTTAGCACAATTTATTCTCTCAAAAGTTAAACCCTTGTATGACATAGTCATTCATGCCTAGCTCGTACCTACCTAAAATGTAAAATTCGTATGTTAGAGTTGACTGCAAAGTGCGAAATATGTATACGACCGCGCAATTTGCCGCAGCTACTCTTACCTATTAAACGATAGTTTATAGCGCTCACTCGTATGATATGTGTAATTTAATTACGAATACTTTATAATGATTTCTACCTATAAATACGTGAAAGTTGCATTGAGTCAGTAGTGCCAGTACTAATAAAAATATTATAGGTACCTAGGTCTGTTAACACATCTATCTCCTTTTCTCAAAGTGCAACAACACTATACTTAACTTTTGTGGAGCAACACCGTGCAACAGTGAAGTAACCAGGTTGGTAAGTTATACCTAATGTTCCCGTGTTGCACAGTGTGGCTTCACAAAAGTTAATTGCGGTGTGGATGCACCTTAATAAGTACTGCTTGTTAAAAAGCCATAAATTCATCGACCTCGAAATACTAAGTAAATAGTGGTGCTTGATAGTACATTATAATATTTTTTGTTGTTGCTTGTCCTATGTAAAAGCAGTTAAATGATATATTAAGCTGCAATTTCAGAGGAGAGAACAGAATAAACTTTAACAGTACTCGAGAACAAAGTTGTAAAGTAACAATACAATTACTATGGTAATTCACTCTACATTTCTGAATAAACTTTATTGTCCATCATCAGTAGAATGTTGCATGTCTCTGAAACATCTCACAAAAGCTTACATGTAGGCTAACTTACAACCTTAAGTCGTTAAGCGAAGGTTCATAATCGAGTGATAAAAATTATTGGCCAGAGGCTAACTCAGTGCGACGGTGCAGTCATCATTATCATCAAACGTTTCGTTGCATTTGGAGAAACGTTAAATTACATGGGTATTATAATTTGAATCGTTCCGGTTGTTGCGTAATGCTACTGGTGACTGGTTTGAACTTCCATTCGTGATTCGTTTAATAATGTCTATCAGTACATGGTAGGTTCGTAACGGGTATTAAAATTGTCAGCATCAAAAGCATCAGTTGAAACTACGCACCAAAAATATCTGCCTCCCTGAAATACCTACTTTTCCAAATAGGAAATATCACTACAGTTCGCGTTCAAAACTATATATCACCGTCGAATTGTTCGACATATAGACTATAGAGATATAGGTATCTCTTTTTATTAAGCTATTAGAGTATGACAGATATACTTTTAACGCGTTTTAAAAGAAAAAAGTACCATTGACTAGCATTGTTGAGCAGCATCATACAGCTAAAACGAGTATAAGTTTTATATCACTGCAGTGTCAAAGAAGCTTACCGCACGCATGATGGTAAGCGGTCACCACAGCCTAAAGCCACTTGGTGCTTTATTTTGCAGCTGTGACGAGCGCATTATCGATCATATACATAAGGCATAATATTGTATTTATAGATTGACGTGAACTAAGAAAGTTTTATGACCACCAACACAGTTCACCCATGGAAACCCTGTCAACCTTTATTTAGAGAAAATACCTAATTGTACATTATGATTGTTCAATACAGTGAAACATAGGTGGAATCTTAAGGGGACTCTTTGTGCATGTAGGTAGTATAGTACCTACATCCAGGCGGACGATACCGTGAGAAATATTTTCTATAAATATATCCAAGAAACAATGAAGCTATGATTGGTCAATCGTAGAATGTGGGTTGAATGTTTTGGATAAAGTATAGCTAGGTTATCTAACAATGTTAACCAGTGTATGGTTATGAGTTATGACTTATTATCTAGTCTTATTAGTCATGAATCTATTCTCTCTGTGCAAGTGTCCACCTGTTGCAAGTTTATCGCTGATTTGAATTTGAGTATGTCAAGCGTATGTTCGGTTATCAATATCATCATACCCCGGGGTTTAGGGTGTGGGAATGATTTTGCGTATTTATAACGTCCTTTATTGTGAAATACCAAAGTGTGAATTAAAAACTTCTATGCTTCAATGATTAGAAATAATAAAATAGTTTCTAATTTTTAAACATTTTACTAATTGTTTGGCTAGTGTAAAACAGTCCCGCACGCAAAACCCCGGTGTAAAATTATAATTTACTGTATTCTATGAGTATTTCTTTTTTTTACGCATGGGTGTCACTGTCAGATCGTGTCTCATAAGTTTTTTATAACCTGATTTTTAGACTGTTGGACGGAAATGTCGGCTTTTTGGAAATGTTAATTAAAAGTGTTAAAACCCAACTCTTCAAAGTCGTAAATCTAACTACTTGCTGCTGTTTTTCAAGTCCAGCTTTCTCTTTTCTGCAAAAAATTATCAATTACTTACACAGTATAAAACATTACATCACAAACTGCAATAAATAAATTAATAGTAATCGGCTAGCATATAAAAAAATACATTTTGCCATACATTGATTGACTTACACGATGCCCAAACAACTTATATTAATTAAAGTAGGTAGATTTTTTTGGGATTACCTAACTATAAAATACCTACTTACTATCTACCTTCTTTCCAATTAGTAAAGGTAGTCACTAAAGATAATATCGACACATGTTTCTTTCATTTAATCGCTCATGTTTTTGTAATTAATTTAGCAATATTCGCAGGCTAACCGAGGAGTTGTCCCATGAAGCGATTATTAAATATCATATTTAATGTGTCGGAGACTACTCGCTTGATATGGTGAAGTTGCCACTTTCTATCACATCGGCCAATTTAGCTTGAACTCCGGTCGGGAGTGACATTACAGACTGTTGGAATAGATAACACAATAATGTGATGCTGCTAGCGCCCCACGATGGCTCAAGTTAAATTGGCGTTTGAAGTTTCACCTCGCTTCTGTTTGCCTCAGGCACGGATAATGGTCGTAGGTGTTTTTGTTGATTAACATTCGGTACCTTTGTAATTTGAGCGAGTACTAACATTTTTATAGGCATAATTGCGTGAAAAATATTGGGATAAATGGTGTTTAATAGATCTGAGAAAGAAAACTTAAGATTAATTCTAAATAATTGAATAGCTACAACGATAAAATGAAATAAACCATTAAGCTCTTGCGAAGTTCTGTTTGAGGCAACGGCATCTGTTTGTGTATGTGTATTTTGGAAAGTTTAGAACAACTCTTTTAATAAGCAAATCAGTCGAATGCAAAGAAACCTGTAACCTACAGGGGGTAGGAGAAAAATATATATTGTCTCTATTGCAGTTATTAACAATCTTCTAAGTAAAGCAGACCTATACCTACCATCATCAACATCATTCTAATTTTAATAATATGTGTAGCTATATATGTTTCACTTTTTTGCTTTGATCGTAATACAAATCATTAGGTACCGACAAATTAAACACCCCAGGGCAAATAGTGTGAAGTGAGTGAAGAATGAAAGCTCGTGCGTGCGATGCAACTAATATTATCATATCATAATCAATGTTATTGTGTCGTAATAACACGATGGCAATTATGTACAACAGTCGTAGAAAGTGTTCGACAACTCGGACGATTATAAATGACACTAATAATGCATGTCATGTTTCCAATCACGACTATATCTACAATACAAACGAATAAAATAAAATAAGCACACTGGCCACTGGCTCATTAAAAAGTTAAATTGTCGGGTATTATGGTGGCAATAAGAAATAACAGAGCAATAACAAAACGAACGATCGCGCGAATTGGTCAATTTGAGAAATGCACGCACGAGCGCACGACTACGTTAACAATACATACAGACGTCACCACAAGTGAAAATCGGGTAGGTAAGAACTTAGAGCGGTTACGTGCGATCCGAATCCGATCCGAATCCATGAAAATATGGTCCGAAGTAGCCGTAGAATTATTTCTATGGTAATTTACGCACTAGATCCGTCTGATTTCGTTCCGAAATCGGATGACGGAGTGCGTAGATTACCATAGAAATAGTTCTACGGCCATATTTTCACGGATTCGGATCGGATTCGGATCGCACATAACCGCTCTAAGTTCTTACCTACCCGATTTTCACTTGTGGTGACGTCTGTATGTATTGTTAACGTAGTCGTGCGCTCGTGCGTGCATTTCTCAAATTGACCAATTCGCGCGATCGTTCGTTTTGTTATTGCTCTGTTATTTCTTATTGCCACCATAATACTAGAACTATTTCTATGGTAATCTACGCACTCCGTCATCCGATTTCGGAACGAAATCAGACGGATCTAGTGCGTAAATTACCATAGAAATAGTTCTACGGCTACTTCGGACCATATTTCCACGGATTCGGATCGGATTCGGATCGGACGTAGTGCGAAACCGCTCTTATTATAAAAAAGATATGGTTGTCTGTAAAGTCGGTTTACGGACGATAATTTTGCGTGATAACGTCATAATAAGAAAACATTGATGAACAATTGGATACTTTTATACGTTACCATGGAGATCTGTCCACAACGTTACCATGGAGATCTGTCCACAACGTGACACTTTTTCGTGCATGCTGCCGTTGTTCATCGATTTACAAGACGTTTTCATGTCAAAAAAAGGAAGTATTAACGTTTCCGTTGGAGGATATTCAAATTGTAGAGGATAATCCCTAAAGCGTAAGTTCGTGTTCGTGAAATAAACATATAGAAACGTGTTTGGCATGAACTTTTATCACTGACTGTACCACATCGTTTCCGTACAGAGCAAACGTACAATAATATTGCATCCGCGTAATAATCAATAGGTAATTGAGACAATTCACCGTAACTTTAAATATTTTATGCCTCCATTTTGTATCTAAAACCTGGAAGCCCGAGAATCAAGAACAAAGGGCCGAGCTACATAGTTTTTACCGATATATGTAATATGTTGACCTTAACACTAACAGGCTATGCTATGACATACGGCTGACTTTCATCTTACATCTGTTTTTTTGTAAATAAATATAATCTATATTATTTTTATACTTGTTTCTTGTATGAAACAATATATTTTTTAATACGAATACCAGGATTTCTGGTTGGTTGCAGGTACCAATCTTACTCATAAACCGATAAACATGTGTATATACGGTATATACAAAACAAAACAATACCGCCAGGCGCCATTGCAGGCCGGCACAGCATGTTGTAAAGTCTATTTTTTTATTCGGTAGACTGAAATGACAGTTAATAGTATGGAATGACATTTCATGTTCATACTATTATTAACTGTCATTTCAGTCTACCGAATAAAAATGGTATATGAAAATCCCTTACCTACCGACGTTTTGAACCTCGGCCCCCGAAACGCGATGTTCTAAACTAGGATAATGCCGGTAACTATATAATATTGCAAGATGACTATTTTAGTAACTACTTATATTATGTGCGTGTAATTGTTTCTTATTAAATGTTCTGATTGAATAATAATGTATGCTTTCGTTTCCTTTGACCGACCGTGACGATGTTTCTTTATTACATCCGATTGTTATGATTAATTGGTGTAATATTGTGATAATTTAAAGTATTTTACTTAGTATACCTACGTGCGTGCCGACTTATTATTGAATTACGTGCGAAACTATTAATATTGCATCTGATAGAGTAGGTGTTACGTAATATCCGCTTAGATAAGTACATAGGCTTACACAAAGTAGGTATTATTACCTAGTGCTGATCTACGTGTAAAACAATTAAAATCTAGCTACTAAAGATACGTGCCTAGGTTACATGCTTATAATGTTTTGTCTTTTGCTGTAAAAGTAATCTAAGTATAAGTGAATTTAAAGAAAACATTAGACAACATATCGACAAAGTATGATTTAATACTGAGTTATTCCCAGAAATCAATAAGATACTTTTCCAAGAATCATACTATTAAACGAATGAAGTGCCAAAAATTTACAACTTTCTTTGAAAGATTCATCTTAATCCGTTCATTAATCATCATAAACAAAATATGTAAAACAGCGTATTTAATTTATGGCGGCGACTAAATAGGTATCTATTTGGCGATCGTAAATCAATCGGGGCGTCTGCGTCTGACCAATTCCATTATCGAAACGTTAATAGTCTCTTGCACTCTTGTGTCTTAAAGCTAGAGAGTGAAAGGGACAAACTATTTTTGGGTTTCGTTGGCCGAACTGCGTTAGTAGACAACTTACACTGAAAAATTATAATGTCTACACCTCGCTATGCATTAATTTTGTTCATCATAGTTTCTCGTATCTAAGTGGATTATATGCCTAGGGCAATTTTAGATGAAACAGTTCATTTTGTACAAGATTCCCTCAAGTTATTAACAAAGTGTTCGGTAGAGTTCATAAAGTTGGCTGCACGTAGGTATATTATGTCTAAGTTGATATGTTTTTTTGTTATGGAATAAATGCGCTTTTTATTTTATTTATTTTATTATTATATGCCCTCATTTACAGAAAGCAATAAATTAACTAAGTCTAACAGACTCCATATATACTTTGTTGTGAGCGTATAATTTGCTCTAAGTTTGTTTTCGCATGAATTGAATATAATTTTCCTAGTTATTTTCCTAGAAATAATGTCGTATCCTAAAGCAAATTTTTATACAATCTTTACCCGAGTCAAGTAAGGTGTTAAGCGAGAGCTAAGCCAAACAATCTTTTGTGCTGCTTTATAAATGAGCTTTTCTCACGAATGAGGGCAAATTTGGTCAAAGACTAATCAGCTAAAGCTTCTAGGCTTCCCACGACTAGAAAGTAATAAATAGCTGCTCATTAAGATTAGGAAAGATCTTCACTTAAGTAATGTGGATTATTGTGCAACCGCGCATGACTGGGGGCTACGTTTTAATTTTAACGACTTTTCAAATGTTCGGTTTCTGTTTACAATATACGTATTAAGAATTAGCTGTGTAGTGTTTAGTTCCTTAACAAACCTAACATTCACTAGGTATATCTTGAATTACTTCCATCGTAGTTTATTATTAGATACGGTCTAATATTTTTACAAACAAGCATAGGTACGACCATTTTTGACAACCGATAACTCGGTAGGTAATCCAAATATAATTTTCAAAATTACAGTAATAAAATTACATTGTACTTACACGTAAACCTACACAAAAAAGACTCACTGAAGTCTCGGAATAAGACATATATTATTTAATCGTGCTGACTGTCCAAAAATGGCACTACTTACCGATAACTCGGTTATCCAAATATAATTTACAAAATTACAGTAATGATTACATTACATTGTAGGTGTAATGGTAATCAAACTACACACATATAGCCAATAGTGACAGGCTCTTTAGTCCCACCCATTTCAAAAACTATCGCAAAACATTTTCTTACCAATTAAATTTTACACCTAAGAACAATAAGTTGACTCTTAAACGCGATTTGCTAATTAGACTGCAAAATACAATTAGACAAGGCTCAGCTATGTGGTCTAATGTTGGCCAGACATGGAAACTGGTCGTTGAAAGGTCAGAGGTCTAAACCGCTTACGGAGGCAATCCACACCTAGCCATTTCAGAAGGAGTCTGAACTGGGGTGATGAGGTGATTTTAAAAAGGTTAACGAAGGGAAATCTTTTCTAAGTTTATGTTATGTTGCACGAGTTTACATACTTGCCTAAGTATGTAAAATACCTAGAGTACCTACTCTTAATTTGTGTAAATAATAAACAGGAGTTTACGTTAATATTACCTATTTATAGTGCGGAGTATAGTGACATTTTAGATGGAACGACTTTTAACACAAATGCGGTTTATTTGTACCTAAGTATTAGCAGAAAAACGTTAAAGTTTAGTTTTTCTTCTGACTTTAGGTACATTATTTTGTGTCGAAGTGGACCTTATAAACTAATGATCCGGACTATATTAGTTTTACGTTCGTGTAGGTCAGTAACCAGCCGCGGCAGGAACTGCCTCGGCCGCTTAATTTCCCATATTGCTCGAATTGCTCCCATTCCGCATATTAAGTCCAGTTTGCCCGGCTAATTGACGCCACGCAATATGGAAAGCTACACCTTTCTATCAACTGCGCGCATATGCTCGTCGACTGGTGCGAACTGTGGAAAATCGTGTTCATTTTACGTGGACAGGATTTTCCAGTTCATTTTAGACAACAGAATAATGTTAATCAGGTGCAGGAAAATTTAGTTCAATCCATACGTTGGTATGTATGTACATATTAAAATTTTATAATACAATTATCTTTTGCCTGTCTTCTGTATACCAAATTTTATCTATATAAATAGGTATCTAAGCGTGAAGACGTAACAGACAGAGAGCCAAAGCCAGTTTCTTACGCATTTATAGCTTAAGTACTTAGGGATATTCATTAAGAGTGAACATCTGTTAACTATAGTTAAGTAGTTAAATAAATACTGCTATATAAAATGCTGCTGCTGCTGTCCTAGGGAGCTTTTGCGGGAAGACAGACGCGAAAGCTGCTTATATAGGTAGCTCAAAACTAGCTCGATCGATGTATTGCTTTATATATTTCAAGCTATAAAATTATTTCCAGAAATGCACCTAACTCAGTAGAATGCTGGCATTGCTAGCAATATAGCCATAACCATCTAGGCAGCTATTTATAATACCAAGTTTCACAACTATAAGAGACTTCTACAACAACAGCTTTTCAGTATCAAGTTCGTCGCTTGTCCGGCCATATTTCTTTCTCGAATACCTTTAAAAAGGCACGTGCAGAATAAATCATTATTTTCTAGAACAGACATCCAATCAAAGTGGCGTCGGGCCGAATAAAAAGCAAAATCCTAGGCAGCAAACGCTTTTCCAATACGAGGGTGCCCTTACCGCATTTCATATAAGGACAATCGACATTTCGCCGCACCAGGGAATTTCTACTGACTTTCTTCGCCATTAAAATTATGACAATGTCTGTGAAGTTATATAATGTTAAGATATATCTCAGCTCTCTATAATATTGTAGTGAAAAACCTCAGAGCATATAATACTATATCTGTGTGAAAAACGTACCTTAATTGATTAGGTAGGGTTGGTAGGATTTTTTAAATTATTTTGAAATCTTAAGTAGGTATTCAGTGCTTATAAGGCGTTGGCGGAGAGACCATTTAAGGAAGTTAAAACGAATCAACATAACTACATATTATACCTATAGTATTAATTAGTTATGTTTGCACCTTTGCTTGGTGAGTAAGTATTCATACATTATAGTTGTCATCTACTGAATATAAATTTTAATTTTATAATTTTAATAGTGACAGTGGTCCTCACTACTACGATAAAAATATAATATCAGCTTGCCCATAAGAAACTTAAGAAAGTTGGTAGAAACACCCAGTAGCGCCCTAATGGGCTGCGTCCGGCAACAGGCGCACGCGCATCATTCATACGTGACCGACGCGGGCGCAGCGCAGGCAGCGGTCAATTTATTTTCACCACACCACACCAGCTTTCAAGCGTCAAGGCTTTCTTTATTCTTCAAAAATTGATAAGATGGTTGCATTTTATTCACAAGTGTGACAAAGTTATTATATGCAAATTTTGAGCAGTTTCCTCATAGAGGTTATCATTTAGACATCATTTTGATGTCTGTCTTTTGCTGTGACGCTCTAGCTGTACTCAGTCTACAAAGAGCTGGATATCATTGGATAAGATAAAGACAGCAATTAATGCAGGATGCTACATAGTTCGATTCGCAGCACGTAACATAAACATACCTACATATCTACACCTCTCAAACCTTTTGTAGTGCATGACTATCAAAAAATAATTGTAGATTAGATTTACATCATGTAATATTATTGGAAAACAAAAACAAGTCGTTTTAAAGTTTAAAGGATACTTTTGAAAACTTTATTAGATAGATCCTTTTGACATTTTGACATCCGTTATAGTGTTGTCTGCTACATATAATATTAAGTTGGTCTGGATTTTGATATTGTCAAACTAATGTGCTATACCTAAACCCAGTTTCTGAAATAAATATTTGATTTTGAATGAAGTATTTAAGCGTATGACCGTATTCTGACATACAGGTGCCTTAACGTCAATTAGACCTCTACACAGTATACCTACCTCACGTCCGCACGAAAGATTTAACCATCTGAGGAATCTCAGACCGCGCCCAACAGCCCATCGCATGTTAGCGTGTTAGCAGATCAAATAAAACACCATTTACATAATCTTTGTCACTCAGCGTATTTGTCCATCAATAATAGCCAGACTTTCTCGGTCGAATTACATAAAGTAGAATTTTCCTAATAAAACAAGTACGGCCATCAATGGAGACGGAACGGGCTTACTAGTAGAACTAGAAAGTAGCCGCTAAGTTGACCGAGCATCGGGCGGCGCGGTACATTATTGACGCATTCTTGTAGGCCGGCTCTGGTCTCCTTGTAAGGCTCGCCCTGGACTCGCTAACAGTAAACCTGCTCGGCAAAAACCCCTCTAATTGCGCAGGATTGTCCAGCAACTCGACCCATCCTGATGTGACGCGGAAGTGGCCGCAGGAAGATGTCAATTAGAAAAAACTAATCTTATTAGTTGTGGTTGAAAAAGTTGTCATTGATGTCGCTTGTGTCCGAAATAGACAAGGGTAACGAACCATGATCAAGTGGTCAGTCTCGCAAGCTTTTTAATGACATGCCGCTAATCGATTTCCTATTAAAACGTTTATCGAGACTTCCATCATTATATCTACTCGTATCATAGATTATATCTGTGGCACTGTGCCTACACACATTTTGTTTCACTAACATACAACTTTTCTGAACAAGTTCATATTCTAAAGATTACAAAGATCATTCAGGTAGTGGCACGGTAGTATGACATGGTTATTAACATAATTGAAATTGACTTTGTATCATCTTGACTTGACCTATCATTGTAACAAGTCAAATAGGTCCACTCTTAATTTGCTTGTTATTATTACTGTCTCTCTTGCCATGCCATCCCTTAATTTTTGCCGTTTCGTATCATAGATGAATTTTAAATAATAAGCTTTTTAAAGCTTGTACCTAGATTTAGAGAACCTAATTTCTTTTAAAATTATTACCTTCTGAAGCCCAGTGTTTTCATCTTCGTCAGACAAATGTTAGAGACAAACCAAAGAAAGTCTGCAGCGCAATAATTTGACATCGAATTAAAAAACTACATATGGCAATGTTTTTAAGCAGTCAGTAAACGTCATGCACTATGGTATGTGTTTGTCAAAATCGTTTAAATATTCATTGTGTTTTGTGATGAACGGAATAAACATGGTGAAACCTTACAAAACCGGCGTGCGGGAGTTACTTTTCCGCATGACGAATAATTTTACACTTGTAAAAAGTCAGCACGAGGCGATTCAAGCTAAAAAACGACAATGTTTACAAAATTTGGAGTTGATGACGGGTAAGTGGAATGAAACATCTTAATACTTCACCATATGTAGGTACATATGGTGAAGTATTAAGATAGATAATATAATATTGGTTTAGACAAAGGTTTCACAGCAAATTGAACACACCTAATAGGTATAGGCATACTTATGAACTTCCTCTAACATTTCGAGAAACTCATTGGTACTAGCCGGGTTTTGAGCTCGAACCCACAACCTCCATGCTTATGCTCACGGCATGGCTACCTACTAGTTAAAGCTAAAATTAATTTTTAATATATGTTTATTGTTTTAATGGTTTATTTCGTTTTTCCGAAAACTTTAGTTCGCAAATTGCGGGCAATTTCTCTGTCAATCTAATTACGCCTTAATGGGAGTAAAAGAG
Organism: Cydia amplana; assembly: GCF_948474715.1. Taxonomy (NCBI): domain Eukaryota; kingdom Metazoa; phylum Arthropoda; class Insecta; order Lepidoptera; family Tortricidae; genus Cydia; species Cydia amplana. Next base: position 5,951,514 of record NC_086069.1, on the reverse strand, counting down.
AAAGATGCTCGCATATTAAGAACTTCGGTGTTCGCGGTAGGCCCTCTGTACATATTTACCGCCGTCGCGGATATTACAAAAGCTTATTAATTTTGATGAAGCCAAATGTGACATTCTCCCAATATTATTTATCAATATTAGTATATGTCTACATATTAATAGTGACATTTATTGTTGGAATGAAATTTATTTTACCATAAAAATTAAGCTGTGCATACAGCTTAATTTTTTCATAGACGGTAAATATGGTAGAAATTTCACAAGTATCAAGACTATTTAATCCATTTTCTGTGGTGTTGTCGCATACCGATTTTTAAAAACTACTTTTAATCTAGCGCTGCAGACTTTCTTTGGTTTGTCTCTACCTATATGTTTTGATTATAGCGTCGTAATCGCAATCTATGTGGGTAATATATTTATGAGACGGGGTTTCATGAGGCTAAGCTAAGTAAATTCGAGTATTTTGACAAAAAGTGAACAAGACCAACACACCACTAAGTACCTACTTAATGTTGACGTCTCTAAATAATTTGTGTACGGCGGAACTAATTTAGCATGGTCTCTCCCTCGAGGCATATGGGATTACGCAACAGTTTTACGACTGTGTGGACGTGACACGCACGGTAATGTGTCAGAACACACGCTAATCGCCTTCCGCGAACAACCACTCGTTACTTCCACAATCTAGGATGTCAAACTGAGACTAATCGCCCGTTGACACGCGATGAAAGTGTGCAAAAATTTAAACTACTAGCGATTTGCTATGGATTCGAATTTAACTTTGACTAATATGTTTACAATTTTTCCCGTTGAAGTCATGGTTCTAATTCCAAATGAATTTCTCGGAACTTATTTACGGAAAAATCATTGCATATTTACCAGTTGCTCATTGGTGATCGAGGAAAATGGGGACTACGTTTGTATGGAGAAACGTTCGTCCACTATCCTCTTAAATAGGAAAGGACGTAATGGTACCCGTCCATGCCTTTTTTACTCATTTTTAAGCTTACACAGACATGATGAGCGTGAGACTTTCATTTATAATTATTCATATAAAATAGATTACGTAACTTCGATACGCTTTATCTTTCTCGAAATCCGGTTGTCAGTCAAAACTAAAGACTTCCTGAGGCGCCTCGGTTTTTAATTGTGTATGCTCCGCAGATAATGACCAAGACCACATTTAAAAACCTGTTAAACATATGTAATTCCCTCGTTTGAGTGAAAGCAGGACGATGACAAATCGTGGGTATTCTGATCAAGTCTTTCTTATCTGCTTGTATCTTTTTTTCTCGCTCTTCCAAAATAGGTGTGAAGAAATGGCCGCAAAAGTCGAGTTATTACCATAAGGAATACGAGGTAGGCGATTAGTGATAATTACCTATATGGCGCTAATGAGCACAGTGATAAGGTGGACCGGGACTTTTGTGTGTGCAATCACTTTACATCTATTAGGCGGTGGGTATTATGCTTAAGAGGAAATAATTGCTGCCGTTTTGAGTAAAAAAGTCCGCTAGTCAAAACTTCTGGCTTGGTATACCAAACTTCGTTATAACAGAATTTTAATAAGAGCTTAGATATATTCAGTCCCTAAATGGCAAATACGACACACTCCTGTCCTGGCAGCTTCACCTTGCCGAGGTTATAAACTCTACAGACAGTTCTAAGAAACCGAATGGAATTCTAAACCGTTCTTACTCATTAGTTACGATTTATCCCTTAGATTCCAGTGGTTGTTTTTATAAATAGTCAGCAGCCGATAGTAAAGATGTGGTTGTAATTAGAGCTGTCTACGCGGCAGGAATAAAGATGGCAGATCTATCGCGGGCGTGTGCTAAATGATGACAAAAGTTTAGAACCTGGTTCTTAGGCTTGCCATAGACTATTACAATAACGTCTGTTTAATATGTACGATTGTATAAACAAATACATATCTTGTTAGAAAACATTCATAGCTATATAAATATTTTTGTTCAGGGTGATTTAGGGTAGAGTAATTTTCCAGAGTTAAATTCATTGATTCACGAAAGCTGCATGATGGCGTGGAGTTTATAGGTGAAGTGAAGGTATGACAATTTTGACAGTTCAGCACCTACAAATCTAGCGCCAGCTTTAACGAGTCAATTTACGTACTCTTAAACTTAACATATCTATTTACTTCAAAAATAAAGACGTTATGAAAATTTTAACGTTAGCGAGAAACCGTATTTACATACTTTTGTGGACTTAAAAAAACTATATGGTCCCTATATTGCCACTTCAGTTCCACACTAATAAAATGTCTATCTTCGATTACTTACATGAGTTTGCCAGTAACCCGAAGTGTCAACGTCCATACGGCGCCGCTAATCGTCGATTAATTCGCGCGCAGGCGCCAATCTTCAGCTCACGAAAAGCGACGTAAGCGCCACAATTTCTTCAATATAAAGCGTCGTTTTACCCAGCGTGCCAACTTGCATTAATTGTTAGTGTACCACATTAATTCACATTATGCAACGTTGCTATGCTGAATTTGCAATTTGCATTAGATCTTGGAAACACTGTATTGTCCCAACTTAATGAAGACCTTTTTTGACGCAAATATTTGTCTTTAATAAAAGTTCGATTAATTAATAAGGCCAGAGACAAGTAAATAATACAGACATCTATTGGTGTAGATGGAGATAGCGATGGTGTTAGAACCTTTTGTATACTACTTAACACCGAACCACTATCCGTTTTTTACTCTTTACGAATTGGTAACAATAAAATAAATATTAAGAGCGTGCCTTTTTAAAAGGATTTACCAGTCTTTATTGTCTGTGCTAGAACACATTATTAAGAACTCATTACAATATCATGCAATTATAATAATTGTGGCGCCATGTCTATAAATTAGAATAATTAGATAGAATGCCATAATACAATATTTTATGCATAATATTTGCATTAATATCTTCGTTTTTATACCATGAAAATAAAAGTTAAGAATCCTATCCCACAACAATATGCTTCTGTTTAAGGGTTTCTCTTTAAGATAAAAACGTCGCGTCGTCTCACAGGATAAGTTTTGAAGTCACTTCAAGTGTTTGTTAAGAGGGGGCGTAAAGCCAGAAAATTAGAGAGGAACAAAAGATACATATGATGCGTCGCACGAAACAGCTGCGATGGAAGATTTAGCGTTCGCGCGGGTTTTAACGTTTTACCTCAATAACTCTGAAAATACACTTCAATACACTTCTGATTTAAATTTTGCTAGTCATATCCCTCGGCTATATCATTAACTATTTTATACTAAAAAATATATACTGCTACTGCTGCTATAGTATGCAGGGTAAGGAATGATATAAGTAGACAAAGAGTAGACAGTACAATTGAAAATAAATGAAAATTAGACATACCTATATGTTTTTACATGCCAACTTTTACCTTTTTTATGGTTTTGAGAAGAGTTTGCCATCGCAAATATACGACCCGATTCGAACTTTATGATATGTCAATTAATAGATCTAGAAACGATATGGATTAATAATATATGTCAGTGTCAAATGTAACATTTATCAAACAAAAACTTCAGTTGTTGAGAGTACATTTGAAAGTACAAAAACCTATCCCAAAACTTATCCGTAAGAAGGATCTCTTTCAGCTATATGGTGTATAGATACTTTTTCCGATACAACATGCACACATGCTTTCATAAACTCTCAAGCTTATTCGAAGTTGTTAATAGTTTAAGGTAGGTCCTACTTTAATCTGGCTCTTGCTTGACCTTTGGATCTTTGTTTAGAATGTCTCCGTATGGTCGCTAAAGCGCATATTAAAGTTTTAGTACATACTTAATGTAAGCTTAGATATACCGTGATGTGAATATCTAATGTTAAATCAGCATTTAACGTCAATACAAACTGTTAACCCTTTGTCACTGACGATAAATCGCTGTTATTCCTCAGAAATAATAGAACCCACTTGCTAAATTATATCAAATCTCGTTCTGCAGTCTCGTAACTATTAATCAAACCTATCAGCCGGTGCCAAATATTGTCCAGCGAATACGAATAGTTCAAGTTTCCCTCCTACAGGTCCTATAGACGTATCTTCGCAACCACATCAGTCACTGGTCCAAATTAAATTCTAACCTTCGCGAGCTCGTATCTTATCAATTTATGAAATTCCAAAAGCAATCTTATGGAATTGTTATAAAGTTTACTTTTACAAAAAAATAATGGTGGTGTAATGACTTGGACGATATTGTTGAAATGTAATGGAAACCGCTGCCTACGCTCCCTTCACTTGTCTTGCTTATCGTATTACCTGCTGCTGCGACGAAGGACAAACAACTATTAATAAACAAGTAAATAGTGATGCAACTGGCGCCATAAAATACTTACTTTGACGGAATTGGTAATTGAAGTGTTCTTGAAGTTATGCCGTCGAGCGAGAATACGCCCACCGCCCTAGGTTATAAGGAGTTAAATTAATATTTAAAATTATAAATCACTGTTAATTTGTAAATAAATATATGTTAATTTTACACAATCTAATTGTTCTAAATATAGGTAGATAGAGTCGGAACATATGGGGCATTATCTATGAAAAGGGACCTTATTGTCGATGGCGCTTACGCCGCACGGCGTCGCGTGGCCTCGTATTTATATCTAAGCACCGTTAATTATGGCGTATCGACAATAAGGTCCCTTTTCATAGATAACGTCACATATTGTTCTATTCAAGTCTTGTGCAAAGTTAGCTTAGAATCTTCAGCCCACTACTGATACCTACCTATGATTCTGATTATACTCACTCCATCTCGCGCGAACCAAAAAATAACTATAATGTTTGTTGCCTGTAATTATCAAAACAGAGTATGTAATATAATCAAAAATAAATAAACAGGGCATCTTGCAATTATTGCGGAGGTGAGAATAAGCATAGAGGTCAGATTATATCTACAAGTAAGTAAAATAAGTAACTATGAATTGGTAAACTACGCGACATCCGCGCGTGCTTTACACCTTTACCGGTGTTATTAATAATTGTCATACAGCAAAACATTACGTCCACAATTCCACATTCTGTGACTACCATTACCATTGACTCATACATCTATTGTCAGTCGGGGTTTTAATATCAGTTAAGTATTTCCCACAATAATTCCACGTGATAAAATGAGAACCTGTTAGAACCTAATGGTTTCCATATGAATGAATGAATGAATGAATGAATGAATGAATGATTTATTCACTTGAATACATATACAGCGCATGCACTTATATACTATATTCTGCCATTTGGCATGGTATACTATATTCTGTCATCTAATATCTACCTATCAGCTAGTTGTAAAAAAATAAAAACTACCTTACCTTACTGTAAATAAATTTATCTTATTTATGTAAGTATGTAAATGTATGCGTCTGGCGCATATTAGACACTGTATTTCATGAACCAACACATTTTATCAAAATATAACCGACTTCACAAAACAGTTTAAAATGATATCATTTTCATTCGCAGTTTCACTTTACTATTTAAATGATGCTTCCGCGAGCTAATAAACAAAGTAACCTACCTACATACAATGTAACTGAACAAGTATTTCCTTGAGAAATGTATGTAACTTTCTGACTTAATAAACTACCTGATTATTCGCTCATGATGATAGAGAGTTTCAATATCCATTGAGAAAGTGATATTCCTGGAAATCAAACAAATTTGTTGGCAAGCCATGTTGAATAGCTACCTACTCCTATGACATCGGACCAGGTATGACATTCTAGAAAAGAGCGAGTCAAAATGCCCAGGTAATCCACTATAAGTTCGCTCTCGGATAATGAACAGTTGTTACGACTCCCGGGGTCACAGCCACTGGTTTTCCCAAGAAGACGTACGACTTGCCATTGCTCGCGCAACCAAAGTGCTGACAGTATCTTGCGCATATCGCTCGATCAAAGCCCTCGTTACATTGCTACTGATTGGCCTGAATAAGAATGCAACAGCAAATAGGCTACTACTGCTACTTTACTCGAAAAAAGTCTTAAGAAGCTTTACTATTCAAATTTAAATAATACTTTTTGACTTCGGGCGATTCTATTCCGTCGTTTGAATTAAAATGACTTAAGGGTAATGGTAAAATATATTTAGTTGAGGCGATTTAAAATGTATAAGCGAAATGGTCGTCCCGCCCCCGTCGGCGCCGTTCTAGTAACTTGTCTACATAATGTATTGAGTATTTTAATTGCGACCGACCCAATATCGTGTCGTTTATAACCATTGAATTAATAGGTAAAATACGATCCTTGAAGCGATATGTATATGGGTTGCTATTAATGAATGCATAATGCTCAGCTGATTTCTGTCTTGCCGGCTATATATTCCGGTCTAGTCTAGGGAACTAGGTTTCTTAGCCCTACTGTATAATTAGGGCGAGCGAAGCGAGCCCTATCACTATTCGACAAACTATGCATTCTTGTGGTACACTTTACGGAAAAACTATCGCACTTATAGGTTTGAAATTTAACATAGTAATTTAAATTCATGTCTAGATGTGTTATCAAACATAAAAATATCATTTTATCAACTTAATAAAATAAAATAAAGGAATAACACTTTGTATGACTACTAGCGCCATCTATTAGAAAAATTATGAATTAAAATTCGTGTCAATGTACTATGTGTTAACAACGATGAATACAAAAAACCCGGCCAAGTGCGAGTCGGACTCGCGCACGGAGGGTTCCGCACCATCAATAAAAAATAGAGCAAAAAAATCGTGTTTGTAGTATGGGAGCCCCCCTTAAATATTTATTTTATTTTATTTTTAGTATTTGTTGTTATAGCGGCAACAGAGATACATCATTTGTGAAAATTTCAACTGTCTAGCTATCACGGTTCATGAGATACAGCATGGTGACAGACGGACGGACGGACGGACGGACGGATGGACGGATGGACGGACGGACAGCGAAGTCTTAGTAATAGGGTCCCGTTTTTTACCCTTTGGGTACGGAACCCTAAAAAGGGTTAAAATTTTCGATTCAGACCCATTTCGCTTCGCTCGGTTTGATTCCCAATTTAGCGATTAAGTTTCTCTGAATACTGGAACAATAATCTTGCTGTATATTTGTCGCAGTCGGATCGTATAATCCGCCGTATTACATTACGGCTAGCCGTTTTCAAAAACAGGGGTGTTTTGACATGCGGCGGTTTAACTATTAGCCGGATTGAATGCGGCTGAATGAGAATCCGCCGGAATGTATTCGGCGCCATACGTCCTTCAACACGGCTAGCCGTAATGTAATACAGCGAGTCATTAGCCGCCGCTTTGACAGTTTTTAGTTCCCATTTTTAACATTTCGTGGCGCTGCCTGACATAACAACAACAAACTATGAAAAACGCTGGGGTGTCCATCAAATCTGGAGTTCGTCGAACTGTTTCTTTTCAAAAAACATTTCCTTCGCAACTTAACTAGATGGAGCCCGGCCTCGCGGGGCTCCCATTTCTGAGCGGTTTGCCCTTCGGGCATCTGAAGCTATCTAACGAACCTAACCTACCTACCTATTGATTTAGTGAGACGTCCGTGAAAACATTACACTTTAGGGAAAAAAGCGTAGGTAGGTAAGTAGGTTAGGTTCGTTAGGTTAGGTAGCTTCAGATGCCCGAAGGGCAAACCGCCCAGAAATAGGAGCCCCGCATTTGCGGGGCTCCGTCTATTTAAGTTGTGAAGGAAATGTAGTGCGGTGGGACCATAGTAAAAATAAATTAAATTGCATACATTGTCAAACTCCAGTTACGTAGGCGACCGAAAGAACTGGTCACTCTACAATCTAAATAGTACTTAGATACGATGCGGCTACACGTAGGCCGCCTTATTGAAGAACGTATCGCAATGACAATCCGGCTAATCGTCGAACCGCCGCATTTCAAAACGCTCCTGTTTTTGAAAACGGCTAGCCGTAATGTAATACGGCGGATTATACGATCGGACTACGACATATTCACTGCGGAGGTCAATTTACTCTATGTTCTGTTCTGTGATGCCGATGAACTGATCAGTCATGTTATAATTCGACACGTCTTGATGAGCACTTGGGAGAGCAGTACGATAGAGCTGATGCTTAACCCTGGCTGTACCTAGCGGAACTCAGGTTTGGTGCAACATAGACACACACTGGGTTGGACATCCGACTCGTCATGATGATAACTTGGTAGAGCAGTACCCAAGATAGCTGATGCTGAACCCTGGCAGTACCTAGTGGAGCTCGGGTTTAATACAACATATGCACACGCTGTTTTGGTCATTGGACTCGTCTTGATGAGCACTTAGGAGAATAGTACCCAAGATAGAGCTGATGCTGAACCCTGGCTGTACCTAGTGGAACTCAGGTTTGGTGCAACATAGGCAAACGCTGTTTTAGTCATCCGACACGTCTTGATGGGCATTTGGGAGAGCAGTACCCAAGATAGAGCTGATGAGCTGATGCTAAATTCTGGCTGTACCTACTGGAACTCAGGTTTGGTGCAACATAGATACACGCTGTTTTGGACATCCAACTCGTCAGAATGAGCACTTGGGAGAGCAATACCCAAGATAGAGCTGATGCTGAACCCTGGCAGTACCTATTGGAAGTCAGGTTTGGTGCAACATAGGCAAACGCTGTTTTGGTCATCCGACTCGATTTTTTTAAGCACTTGGGAGATACCCAAAATAGAGCTGTAGCTGAACCCTGGCAGTATTTAGTGGAACTCAGGTTTGCAATATAGGCACACGATGTTTTGGACATCCGACTCGTCTTGATGAGCACTTAGGAGAGTAGTACCCAAGATAGAGCTGATGCTGAACCCTGGCAGTACCTAGTGGAACTCGGGTTTGGTGCAACATAGACACATGCTGTTTTGGAGATCCGACTCGTCATGATGATCACTTAGTAGAGTAGTATCCAAGGTAGCTGATGCTGAACTCTGGCAGTAGGTACCTAGTAGAGCTCGGGTTTTATACAATATAGGCTCACTCTGTTTTGGTCATCCGACTCGTCTTTTTGAGCACTTAGGAGATACTCACGATATAGCTGTAGCTGAACCCTGGCAGTACTTATTTAATGGAACTCACGTTTGTTGCAACATAGGCACACGCTGTTTTGGTCATCTCACTCGTCTTGATGAGCACTTAAGAGAGCAAATTATACATAGTTTATGTGCGGAGCAGCATGATTACCGCCAGTAGGTGTCCAGACGGGATAGTTTTACGCTCAATTGTGTGGTGTAGACGCATAAATAAATTCAAGGACATTGGCTCACTGACCCAACATTGCCAGAAAAGAAAAGCCAGTTGGCTTCCTTACAAGAAGTACTGGGCGACCGTGTAGGATGTAATAAGGGCTTATGAAATTGTATATTACGTGTGGATGATATTGGCAATTTGATTTTGTCGTCTGGACACGTTTTTAATGGACAAAGTAAAAGTTGTATCAGACAGGCGTACCGGACAGCGACCGAGGGCCAATTAGTAGGTATATTTCTTTCTTGCTCTCACTTATAGCTGCGTCCTTAACGGACTTATTACGTACCCACTCGATTGAACATGGAACAAGCCTCGGACTGGATCAAAGTCGCGGTACGGTACGTTTAGGTAGAAAAACTCCGCGAGCCCTTACAAAGCTCTGCTTTTTGCTAGTTCATATGCTCTTTTAAAATGTATGAGAGTCAATAACCTGTATTAATTTACCAATGGACGTTTAGGCATAGGTATGTCTCCGTGCAGCAATTTATTGAAGTATGCCGGTGACATAAAGTTTTCATAAAAGCGAACATATGGACGCCATATCACGAGCTGTAGAATTGCCTACTTAAACGTCGAGTTAGCATCGCATTTAGCGGTTGTATGTCTGCACTCTTTTTGCAGTCACCATTGATACTATAAAGTACTTAGCTTCGAGCTTACAATATTCACGGTGTGGTTCCAAAAATGCCGTAATTTACCTTGAAACAATAGGTAAATTACGTCATTTTTTATTCAACCAACCACAATGCCACCAGACCAGACTCTACCTTGAAGAAATGTGTTTGATAGTTCGCCCCTAAAAGGCAAGGGAATGTGGATACCTATCTATGTTACTTATGTTAGGGCACCTAATTATGAGACACAAAAGGAAGAAAGGAAAGGAAGTTGTGTTTAAGTCAAATATATAGTGACATTATAAACCTATAACATATTTACACATTCTAGTTGAACTTCAAGAAAGTTCAATTTAATATCTTGAACATAAGGTGCGTCCATTGCACGAATGCGCCATTACATTTGGCTATAAGTGCTAGGTTATACTATATCTGGTAGCTGTGAAATGATGACAAAAATGTGACCCATCCCATAGCTGCCAGGCAGACCTTGTCGCGCACCTAGCCAAGCTAGCAGGCGCAAGAACGCTGAATCCGTGCTGAATCCGGTACCTATGCAAATGTCGCGGTGTTCTCTCCACGCCCTGGTCACCGATACCTACTATTCGGATTGCCCACTGCTGAGCACAAGCCCCCTCTCATGCGCGATAGTTCCACGCTGGCTCAATGCGAGTTGGGGACTTCACACACACCTTTGAATTTCGTCACGGTTCAATGCTTAATAGCCACCAGTGGTATTAAAAAAAGTCAAATAGCAAAACAACATGTTTTCTACCCACCGTGTAGCAAAGGTTAGTGCAAAGGCGTCTGAAGGAACATTATTTCCGACACATGTAAAATGATGATAATTCAAAGGGGCGTGTAGTAATATAATTATCGCGAGTTACCGTACGAATCAACGATCATTAGCATACAGTAGGCAGCCCAAACATTCTCGGAATGCAGCGTGTGCCCTCGCTTGCTCCTGGCGTATGCAGATGCAGCCATCAACGGCCTTGTGACCATACATTGAGTGAACCAGACAGTGCATGAAAAATATATGCAAACACACATTTTAAACATCAGGTTATTTATTTCACCAGCACTTAAAGTTTTTATTTTTATTTTATTGAGATTGCTATTAGAATAAGTAGCTAGTATTTTATTAAGCTGAACAAAAAGAAGCCCATTGTATTATTTAAAAGTCTTATACGTATGTACCTACCTACCTAATAATTATGTGTGTCTACCATATTTTAAAGTTTTAGCGCAAGCTCGAACGACATGCACTTTTGTATGCAACTTCGAGGATCTCTAGCTACGATCGCCTATAAGAAATCTGCATAATTTTACAAGTTTCTCCCCTTGGCTATGACCATAAATTACTTAAGTACCGCAATCGTAATCTTTACCAACATAAATCACCATTAATTGCAGGTTTTAT